>NC_089585.1:117993431-118133431 GCF_019320115.1 Miscanthus floridulus | reverse complement strand
CCTATATCCGACTAATCAATCCTGTTAGAGGTCCTCGTGTACAACAAATTACTGCCTCACACACATAGAAACAGTGAATTAGTACCATTTGTTTGGTGATTGCATAGAGATAGTGGTAAAGCGTGAACAATCTTTATTTCTTTACCTCTACTGAGTATCTTTACCATAAAAGATTGAAACTTGTCAAAAATTTTAATATTTGATTTGGCTAGGCTTCAAAGTTCAATATTAGTAATGTTGATCGTTATTTCAGGTGACCTCTTGGGTGGTGATAGGTGATTACTCATGAATCCAAGACCACATGAATTTCAATGGGCATCAGAAATTTTCGCATAACCAAGATTACCTACTGAACCTCTGAAGGAAAAAAAAAAACTAATCATCAGGTCAGTAGGAAATCTTTGTTTGTATCTGTATCGCAATTGCTCAACGTCATGCCTCCGTAAAGCTGTTCAGATTTACAGAGTTTGGGACATCAAGTATACTTTCGGCAATTCAGCCAACAGAGAGTCAAATTAGACCAAAACGAGGCAGCTGCTACCTAGGAATTCATTCATATGATCCCTAAAGCCGTGAGCACCGCACAACCACGCAGCAGAACCCGGGCACGTCGCAGAGAAGGGGTACAGAGAAAAGGGGTAGAGGGCTTACGGCCTTCTTGTTGTGCTCATCGACGGCGAAGCGGGCGAGTTCCTGGAGGTGGAGGTCGTTCTCGTTCGCCGGCACGTCCTTGATGCCACCGGCCAACGCCATAGACTCCTCTTGTGCGTTGCGGCTGGACGATACGGCGAGGGCAAGCAGCACGAGCAGGGCAGCCACGAGTGAGACGATTCGATGTTTGCGCATGTGGATTGGGCGAATTGGGGCCGGAAATTTATAGCCGGAGGAGATCCCGGGAGAGGACCGGAGGAGGATAGGATGAACGACGATCTGTCAATGCGATGTTGTGGTGGCGACGGGATTTGGAAAGGGAAGACATTTTTACCCTTGTCCGCTGAAGCTACGCCCTCGTAGTCGTAGCACACGTTCCAAATACTGACCGCGTTACGGACGGGGAGAATTTTTATTTTTAATCTTTTTTTATTCAATATTTTAATAATAATTACTCCAAAAAATTTTTAGGGATTTGACCCTTTTGCCTGCCGGGACTAAATATCGTTGTTGCGCCACGTACATTGGCGCGACAACATATGTCATGTTAGATGGCGTTTTCGATGTATAAAACGTTGTCACGCCACTCCTGCTGACGTTACAGTTGTACAAGACAAAACCTTTAAAAAATAATAATTCTTTGATAGGATGTCGAGTGAAGATGAAATTATATTAAAATTATAGCTTTCGATGAGATCTACAACTTTGTAGTTTTGAATTTTTTCGTTTGAGGATGTTAAGATGCTTAAAAAATAATATAAAATTTCAGAAGCATAATAACCGTGTACTAAGGGCTTGTCGCACTAGAAAAATAATATCTTTTTTGTATGTTGTCAAATAAAGATACTTTTTATATGAAAGTTGTAGCTCTCAATGAGATCTACAACTTTATAGTTTTGAGTTTTCAAATTTATAGTTGTTAAGATTCTAAAAAAATAATATAAAATTTTAGTAGCATAGTAATCATGACTAGTGCTTATCGTATTAAAAAAATAATATCATTTTAGTATCATGTCACATGAAGGTATTTTTTATATCAAAGTTGAAGATCTCAATGATATCTACAACAATGATACCTAAAAGTTCTATAACTTTCATATAAAAAATATATTTATTTGACAAAATACAAAAAATATATTATTTTTCTAATTCAACGAGCACTTGTACACGGTTATTACGCTCCTAGAATTTTATATTATTTTTTTAAGCATCTTAACGTCTTTGGATAAAAAAACTCAAAACTATAAAGTTGTAGATCTCATAGAGAGCTATAATTTTCATATAAATTTCATTTTCATCCGACATCGTATCAAAGAGTTATGATTTTTCAAAGGTTCGGTCTTATCACGTCACTCCCGGTGATGCGACAGAACAATACTGTCAGACGTGCAGAAGTGGCGTGACAACAATTTCCATGTCAGAAACATCATCTAACGTGCACCGGCGGCGCTAACGTGACCAAAAGGATCGGATCCGAAGAAAAAAAATAGAATCAATTATTATTAAAATATTGAATAAAAAAGGATTAAAAAAATAAAAATCCTACAAACGGTGGGGTTGACGCTGGACGGCGGTGGATTCACTGCGGCTGACTTGGGTTAAGATTTTTCTCAATTAATACAAATGCTAGAATTTCACCACATCCTACTACAATATTTTTCTCTCACAACAAAACGGCATCAGCGGCCGTAGAAACCATGAGCCAAACGTTTTTGGATTATATAATATCGAAAAGCAAAAAATTCACCAAACGTTTCGATTATGTTTTATTCTGCTGATCATCGTTTTAAAACTCCAAACTAGCAAAATAAAAAATTGAAATAAATTTCCTCAGTGCAGCGATCAGAATTGAGTTGCTATATGGGAAGACAAACAGTGTCTTTATATTTCTTCGTGGTGAAGGTTCATCCGAACAATGCATTGGGTTAAGATCGGTGGTGCTTGCCACGTGCTTGAATGCTTGATGGATGAAGATGACTACATTAGATGAGTATCAACGACGGCTTCTGGATGAGCTGGAGCTCTACGAATTCTTGCTTATTAAGTGATTAGGTGTCATCATATCTTTACTCATATATAGTAGTCATATTCTTTTTTTTCTTTTGAAGAATCTGGAGGGACTAAAGTCCCTACAGTGAAATTTATTAAGACACAGCCAAGAAGTCACAGGGAATTACAAAGAAAGGGGAGAAGGAAGAAAAAACCGAAATTAAGAAACAAACAAAGAAACGAAAAAAATTAAATCTAGACAGCTGCTTAAACCAGGTTCTGAATCCATGAGGTAAACTGATCTTCTTGACTTGATTTTACTCTGAACTGGAGCAACGACAGCTCCTTTAAAAACCCTCTTCTGCAATCGGTCCGGTAGTCATATTCTCGGCCTGTTCGCTGTGAGGTTTGTTGTGAGAGAAAAACACTGTTGGGTGGCTGATAAGCTATGACTGAAATCAACAAGTGAACATGCTGTCTGACCCAGAACAAAGGTTATGCTCGTCACGATGGGATATATGGATCGGAGGCAACGACAGGGAATTCCGTTCGGTTTGTTGTACATCCAGTTACTACAATGGAGATATAAGGATCGGAGGCAACAGGGAATTAGAACATTGGACCTATCTTGTGCTCAACCGGACTAGCAGCTCGCAATAAGAAGCAGCCACCTGTCAGTCATCGCACTTGCTAGCTCTCTATCTTCGAGTACACGATCAAGGCTTCGTAATTCTTTTCTAGTATTTGTTTACCAATCAATTTGTAATTATCATGTGAGCCGTGATTAAAGGAAATGCAGAATACCGTGTATTTTTGTGCAATTAAGGGCTTATTTGGGTTTGATTTTTTATACTGAGAATACAAAATCTAGATTCTAAAAAAAAAGTGGGTATGTTTGGATCTTCCTATGTCATAGTGATTATTGCCTTTGCATAATAAACTATCTAAATAGTAGATTTTAGGTAGATAGCTGTGTTGAGATCTTATTCTTATTTTTCCATTTCATTATCATTTTCCTTAATTAGAATATCCAGACATAACCTAATTCATGTTATTTGCAATTAGGAATGTATTTTCCATTAAAAATATTTGCAAGTATGGGTCAAGTGCGTTCACACACGACGCGAGTGGCCCAAAACTATACCCCCCTAATTATAGTACCAAGTTACTTGTAGTTGTAGGTTAATACTAGAGTACCTCCGTCTAGAAAATGTGTTCGGACCATCTTAATCTGCACTCTCTGGTCGTAACATTATTTTTATCCGACAGAACAGAGTAAATAACCAGCTACAATCAGTCATTTGTTGTTCCTTTCGAACAAAGGAATTGTGGAAGTGAACTACAGGGTTCAAAATCCAAAGGGAAGAAACTCATATGAGTTACCTTGCAATAGCGATACTTGTGCAAAGGAATTTCATAGCATAGGAAGACTTCCTCCGTTTTTTGGAGGAATTCTAACAAGAGGTGTGGCTTTGTGTTTCCAATCCCTTTCAGATTTCAATAATGCATCTTCTCTCTTTATCTCTCTCTAACTAAGGAACATCTAACTCTGACATGCATCCATGTGCTTTAACTAAGACGCATCCGAACACTTCATCTAAGTAATTTCCACAATTATTTCCCATTCCATAGGATTTGAGAAGTAGGACAAATCCAAATGATGTCATGTGCTTTTGATGCATTGATCTAAAGGAGCCGTCCGGCTTGATTTCCTTTTTCACGCAGTTAGTCAAGACTGCCTTAGGCCCTTGACTCTCCTTTCCTCTCACACTCCACCCAACGTCCCTCATAGTTTTTTCTACTATAATCGTTTTGCTCGGTATATCATGGGAAAGTAAAAAACATGCTTGATTTCCATTGATTTGTGTCTCTACATTAACTGATGGATGCGCTACTCTGAATTGATAGCGATGTTCACCAATAAGGGTCGGCTAAGTCTTACAAGCTGGTTTGCTTTGTGATTTCGTGGAGAGAAGGGAAGAGAGAGCAATAGAGCCACGAGATGGGACGAGAGAGAGAGAGAGAGAGAGAGAGAGAGAGAGAGAGAGAGAGAGAGAGAGAGAGAGAGAGAGAGAGGATAGGGAAATAGTGTAGGTGAGAGGATAAGGTAGCCAGCTAGTGAATAGATCAAGTCTACCCATTATGTTGTGATTTTGGCTCTCGGCTATTTCATACCCTAATGCAATCAAGCTAATTGAGTGGCTCTGGTTAGTGGGTTGTGCTAGGGCACTCTTGTTGCCAAGTGTAGACACTTAATGTTTTGATGTCAAGGTCTTAGGGTTTTTTTTTTTTGCGAACAAGATCTTAGGTTTTATCTTAGAAACTTCAGGGATAAGATCATTCTAAGAATGCCATTTTTTCAAACTCTAGAATTGGATGGTTCCTTAGTTTCTTTTGATGTCTTATTAAACCAAAAATATATAAATCTAGCCGTGAAAAGTAGTAGTACGATGTAGTTGTTAACATTTTGCAAAAGAAAACATATATATATATATATATATATATATATATATATATATATATATATATATATATATAGGGAGAGGCTATTCAGTAGCCGGCTACAGAATAAGTTATTCTGTAGCCACCTCCATTTACCATAATTTTATATACTAATTTACGATAATGTCAATATATATTTACTATAGTTGGGTTACTATAACACACGGGGATATTTATCATAACGTTATAGTAAACCACTTAGTAAGGAGTTACTATAATCTCATAAATTAACATAGTAATTATCGTAACTCAAAGTGGCCACAGAATAAGTTATTTTATAGCCAGCTACAGAGTAGTAGTTCTATATATATATATATATATATATATATATATATATATATATATATATATGTGTGTGTGTGTGTGTGTGTGTGTGACGATAATAATTTACTAAAAGAATTAGCTGTTTGCAAATCTTACATGCAAGGGGTCTGGTTTTGCATGTAAGGATGTCTCCATCACAGTGTATATAGGTTGCTTGCGTAGTTGCGTTCATCACGTTGTGGTTGCTTGCGTTGACCTTGACACAATGACCAGCCCTGTTAACCTTGGAGTTGGAGAACGCACAGTTGTACAATACTAAAGGAAAAGAAAAAGGCGTCTTTCAGGTCCTCCGGTCCAAAAACCGCACGCTATCATGGTCACGGAGCAATTGTTTCCAGTTTCCACCACCACTGCCGTGTAGCAATTGTATAAGTAGGAGTGTTATATTGTCCACGGCCGCAGCCCACGGGGTACTCACCCCGACACTGATTAAGAGCTCGTTCGGTTAGCACATATTCCATCAAGAATCGTTTCAGCTGATTAAAGGTTATATAAATTAGCTAATTATTCACAGTAAGAATCGTTTCGCTGCACGGTTCTATGAACCCCGGGAGCCGAAAGTGTCGAGAGGACTGCAAATCAGAGCGGATATGCTTTGTTTATCAGTGGTAGGTGCCCGGCCGAATTTTTTACATTTTAGCTTTTTTTTTTAAGTTTCTCATAAATAGATTTCTGACGGAAAGAATTTGAAAAATAGACCCTTAGCTCGGCGTCATTGATACTGGCGCCGAGCTAGGCGTCAGCGTCTCTAGCGCCGAGCTGCTGGGCACGGTGGATGGCCTACCAGGGGCTCGGCACCGGTCACTCTAACCCCGAGCGACCGGCGTCGAGACTCGGCGCCGTAGATGTGCAGTGCCAAGCTACACAGTGGCACGCCGTAGATGTGCAGTGATGTACAGACACGCTATCCACAGTGCCACGCTATCCACATGCTATCCACAGTGTCAGTGATGTGCAGTGCCAGTGAGTGTGAGAGCTGACATTCGGCCTGTTCGCTGGTTGGTTTCTGGGCTGATTTAGGCTGGCTAATGCTGATTTATTATGAGAGAAAAATACTGTTGGCTGGCTGATTTGGGCCGGCTGAAACCAATAAGCGAACAGGCTGATTGACTTCTCCCAGAGTTGCAAGGGAGGGAGTGCCTGTGACTGTGAGTGAAAGAAAGCCTCTTGTGTGACTGCGGGTCCTGCGCGCAGGCGGCGTGAAAAGTTTTTGCAGTTGTTACTGTGTGTGATAGTGATACACTGCTGCAACAGCCAACAGGCAACAGCCATGGCAAAGGGCCAAAGGTGATTCACTTTACTGTTGACCATTGGCCTCTCCCCTCTCATGTTTAGTGCGTGCATTATCTCAGATGGATCTCCATCTTTTTTTTTCGAGGATAAATGGTGCACTGGTGTACTAGTAGTAACTGAGAACTTTTTGCTACGTAATGCAAAACAAATGGTCCTAAGAGATTTCTGACGCTAGAAACACTTCTTAATTGTTACTACTCCACTACTTGTGTTAGCTTTCGGATTCCGGGGGCTAAAGTTCAGTCGCGTCAGATCGTACGTTTGATGCTAACTAGAAGCACTAAATATGGATTAATTATAAAACTAATTACACATAAATAGACTAATCAGCGAGACAAATTTATTAAACCTAATTAATTTATAATCAGTAAATATTTACTATAGCACCACATTATCAAATCATGAATTAATTAGACCTAATAGATTCGACTCGCAAATTAGCCTCGATCTGTGTAATTAGTTTTATAATTAACCTATGTTTAATACTTTTAATTAATATCAAAGATTTGATGTGAGAGGACTAAACTTTTGCCAAAGAAAACAAACGCAACCACGTGTGTCTCTCTCTAGGACAGTGTCCACGAGGAGAGACGATTAGAAAATGTGCTGAGCAAGGCCCTGATTAGTTCCTAAAAATTTTTACACTAAAGTGTTAAATAGAATCTTACGGTATATGTATGGAGTATTAAATATAGACGAAAAAAACTAATTGCACAATTTGGTTGAAAATCACGAGACGAATGTTTTAAGCCTAATTATGCCATGATTAGCCATAAGTGCTACAGTAACCAACATGCGCTAATGATGGATTAATTAGGCTTAATAAATTCGTCTCGTAGTTTCCAGGCGAGCTATGTAATTAGTTTTTTATTAGTATCCGAAAACCCCTTCCGACATCCCCAAACATCTGATGTGACATAAAAAAAATTCGTTTCGCGAACTAAACACACCCTAAATCTATGTCCAGACTCGAGATAACAGATGGGCATCTGTCTGCCGTTCAAAGGCGCCATTATGGTTCCCCTCGAAACACGCGCATGTGGAGCCTCTCCTCTGCCTCTGCCTGCCCTGATTTCATTCATTTGATTTTATTATCACAGTCCGTTTGACACAGCTAGTAGGACATTGTCGATGTTTTACCACCGATAGTCTGCCACAGGGATACTCGGGGCAGTATGTTCGGGCTTTGGCGTATGCTGAACTCGATGGTTAACGCAAGAGACAGTCGATTTATTCTGGTTCAGGCCCTCGATCGTAGATCGAGTAATAACCCTACGTCCAGTCGACGTTAGCCTTTGCGTTGGATTGATCGTGAAGTATTATGTTGTACAATTGTTGTTCTGTTCTCTGTCTTTTTTTCCCCAGGAGCCCTGCCCTCCTTTATATAGTCAGGAGGCCAGAGTCCTAGTCGGTTTATAATGAGAGTTCCTAGTAGGATTACTGAATAGTACTACTACTAAGATTACATGGGAAGAATCTTAGTTGGACTAGATCTTCTCTCTCCCTTGTGGGGTATCCTGTGGGTCCCGTATCGATAAGCCCCCGAGCACTTAATGGTTGAGCTCTGAAAGTCTCGTTTTGCTCCTTCAAGTCTTGTTAAGTAGGAGCAAATGTCATCCGAGTGCTTTCTTGAGTGAAACCTTGTAGCGCTTCCTGGGACCTTCGAGTGGTGAGTGCTTTTTGAAGAAAAAGTATATCCATCTGGTTGTAGCCCCTGAGCCTCTTGCTATTTGGAACAAGGAGCTGGAGGATCTTGTCTTAAAGTTGCTCTGATTGTTCGTTGAAGTTTTATCAAAAAAGAACTCGAATATGGCTCGTTCTGGGTTCTTTTTGTCGTAAAGTGGTCTGCGTTGAGGAACTATTTTGGAGACGTGCGCTTTTTCGAAGAAAAAGTACTGAGTGTAGCCCCCGAGCCTCTTGCTATTTGGAACAAAAAGTTGGAGGGTCTTGAATCTTTATGTTGTTTGAAAATTTGTGTTTTAAAGTGGTCCCCGAGACTTGGATTATGTCTTCATCTGAGTAGTTTTTCGGCATCTTTCCGAAGCAGCCCTTTAGTCTTTGATTAAATCACCATCCGAGTAGTTTCGCAGCATGCAGCCTCCGAGCGTATATCCGTGTTGTTTTGTTTAGGAAGAACTCGGATGCGAGGTCTTGGCGTATTCTTTGATAGTCTGCTGTTGTCAGATGTAGTTGTATGGTGGTGGTTGAGTGTAAATGCCTTTTGTTCACGGGTTGTACTGTGCTGGTATATTCTTCCGAATATGCTCGTCTTCGAGTACTATTCCTTCTTGTCTGAGTCTTCCATTATTGAGTCCTGTCTTTTCACTGTGTTCTTTGCTAGGCTTATTTCGTTGGTACTCCTAGTCCATGTGCGCCGCTCCTTTGATCTATAAATACTGTCCCAGAGTGCTTGTTTTCATCCATTGGACATTCTGTTGAAACCTTCGTGGTTATAAACATGGTAGTTTGTGAAGCAGAGCAGCCCCCGAGCATATTTTGTAGTTCCTGTGTGTCTTATCGTAGCTGAAGGAAGTCTTGTGATAGGGATTAGAGGTAGGCTAATCCCGCGATAGCATTGTGCCAGGATGTACATGGCGGTAGTTGGAGGAAGTCTTATGATGTGGGCTTCGTTCCTTCATCTGGTAGTTCTGGGTTGATCCTTGTCGCCTGTCCTGAGACTATCCAGTGCAGATCAACACCATATCTAGCATTACATCAGTCTTGGGTAGATAGATGCCCGCCGGCCTTCTCTGCTCTATGTTGTCTTGCCGTGCTGCCGATTTCTACCTTGGATGCACTGCATCCGTCCTTTGAAGAAAATAGTGTAGCTAATGGCGGTTTGTCCTTCCGAGTAGTAATTTGGGACATGTAGTCGTTCCAGAGCCTAGCCATATCCGTGTTCCTCTTTGCTACTTTGCTTTTCTTGGTGCCGAGTTCGTTGGGTCTTGTAAGATTTGTAATCTTCTATTTTTGAAGTCGCTTGTAATAGAACGAATCTTGTCTTCTGAGTTGTCCTTTACTTTTCTGCTGTGATCCCTGTCATTCATGAGATTACCGAGTTCTTTCTTAAATAACCGAGTTCTTTTGTTCCTTGCGAGGTAGCCCTTTGTTTCTTCTTGGTTGACGGGTTGTTCTTGTAATGATCTGATAACCCTGCCGTGGTGCTGGACGGATAAGTCTGAAATCTGGCCGTTGGATTATACTGTTGTGTGGATTTGTGCCCTCCATTGTTTTAGCTGCATCGGTAAATGGACCGTTGCATTCTCACACGGTGTTTTAACGGGCCTGGTGGGCCGTTTCTAACGCTGTAAAATTTATTTATAGACCCTTCGTCCTCTTTTTCTTTACTGCCTTTCTTTTGCCTTCAAACCCTAGCTCTTAATCATCTGCCGTCGCCATTGCTGCCGCCGTCCTTAGCGCCGCCATCTAGCTTCATCTTCCCTAGTACCTTTTTGCTTCCGCTAGTTCATGGGTAAAAAGAAAACCGCGAGCAAGTCCCAGGCGACCTTCGTGGACGAGGAGTCATCCCTTTCTTTGATCGAGAACCAAGAGTTCGTGGCCATGAGGGCTGCTTAGAAGGTTTGGCCGGCTCCAACAACAAGCGAAGATCAGCTGCACGAGCTCGTCAGCGATGGCTTGATCCAAAGCAAAGTCATCGCTGAATGGAGAGTTCTGGGCGAGCATCGGGTTCCTGCTCCGGGTCCTGGTGAGATTGTCCTCTTCGTTTCCTTTGTCTACGCCGGACTTTGCCTTCCTGCTTCCTCCTTCCTTTATCAGTTTCTTGGTTATTTTGGGGTTAGTCTAAACCATCTAACCCCTAATGACATTCTCCATCTTTAAGTTTTCGTTCATCTCTGTGAAGCTTTCCTCGGAATCCCTCCTTCTCTGTCTCTTTTTCGCTATTTCTTCCGTCTGAAACCTCAACCCCGCCGCGAAGAAACCAGTGTTCTTAGCGATTGCGGGATTCAGTTTTGCCAGGGTCTTAAGATTAAGTTTTTTGACTATGACCTGGTCGATTCTGTAAAAGATTGGCGTGCCGACTGGTTTTATGCTGCCAATTTGATCTCTTCTCTTATCATCCACTCTGGATCTAGTCCTATGGTGAATGACCGATGGGACAAGAAACTTGATTCACCTGCTGAGATTCAAGTGATCCAGCCACTCCTTGATAGGATTAGCATGCTAAAACAGCAGGGTTTAACCGGTTTCGGTATTATTTCGAGTTTTCTTCGTCGCTGAGTTTAGCCCTTGAAAGAGCGGGAGCACCTTGGCTTTGAGTATTCTGGGGCCGAGGATCCTTCACGCATGGTCCCAGCTCTTGAGTTGATTGATGAGGAGGTACTTGAGCGTCTCTAGAAGATGCTGAAAGGAGTGAGCGTTATTCCTCCTGCTGTCGCCGAGTTCTCTGCCAACAACCCGCCCCTAGTGGTGAGTTGTTTATCTCTTTGTTTGGACTTTTTATGTACTCTTGTTGTATCCATTTTTGCTTAGCTTTTCCTTGTCTTACTATTTTATCCTTTTTCGTAGGAGCTTGGGTGGAACTTTGTTGACCCGATCCCTCTTGATGTTCTCCCTACCGTGGCAGAGACTGGGGATAAACTTGCTAAAACTTCTACAACTAGTAAGTCCCCACGCTCCACAGTGCTTCCTAGAGTTTCTTCCGGATTTGTTGATGTATATGAAGAATATGTTCCTCGTCTAGTCCCTCGCGGTCCTAATAGTGTCCCGAAGAGGGGGCGAATGGATGGGTCTTCATCTGGCCTGCCTGTCTCCAAGAAGCCTCACAAACCAAGTACTCTCTCAAGTACTCCAGTTGTTGCTAGCATGCTCTTAGGTGAGCACATTTAATACTCTTTGTTCCTTTGTTTTCCTGTTTCTCTCTTGAACCGAGTACTTTTTATTCTTTTTTTTCAGCAGGTGCTCTGGTTTCCTTAGCTGAGGGAGAGGAGGACGATGAAGTACCTCTCATCATGCGGTGGTGAGTTGTTTTCATATTCCTGTTGCATTGAATTTCTCTTCTTTGTCTTGACTTTTAGTCTTGAACTTTTTTAAAGTAACCAGACGTCGGGTATGAGTTCTTCTGAGGCTCCCACGCTGACTTCTTCTGAAGCTCCGGTGTCGAGTTTTTTGGTAGCCTCGGTACCGAGCTCTACCGCTCCTCCAGTGTAGAGTTCTTCCATAGCTCCAGCCCCGGCTTCTTCTGTGGCTCTGTTATCTGCTATCCCGCTCCCATCGTCGGGTGGCGGGGACGTTTTTGCCGTGGTGGTCCCCCCTACGAGGCCTTCTTTTGGCTTCGCGAAGAAGAAAGTGGTTGGATGAGTAGATTATGGCTTCATCTTTTTGCTTCTGTCTTCCTTCTTCTAGTTCTCATTGGTGCTTTCTTTTATCAATTTTCAGTGTTTTGTCTTCTCTCATTTCTTCATTGATTTCTTCTCAGCCTTCCGCCGTGCCATCGAGTTCTGAGCCTCAGGATTCGCAACATACTATTGGTGAAGTTGTTGCGGGGGCTTCGGAGCTACCCGATGAAGTTGCAGACTTGGCCGCCCCAGAGGTGACTATGGCAGTCGCGTCGGGTCCTTCTGAGGGATTGGCTTCGGCTTCCCTGGAGGTTGCTTTGGTCGTTCCTTCTTCGCCCCAGCCAGCCTCTCCTTCCCCTTCTCTTGCTTCTGGCGGTCCCTCTTTTACCGGTGATGTGGTGCAACAGTTCGATGCCACCCATTGGCTATCGAAGCTGACCGCAGCCTGGGGGAGCTTGGCGTCCTCTGCGACTTCTTTCGGGAAGAAGCTTCATGTAAGTTTTTCTGAGACTCTTTCTTAGGCCATTGTTTTGCCTTCATCCTTACGCCTTATTTTTCTCTTTCTTTAATTGTTTAGACTTTCTCTCATGACCATACCGGCTTCTTCTTTTCATCTAAAACCGAGAAGAAGTTGTCCTCCAAGGTAAGTTCTCTGAAGACTGACCTTAACCTCCTCCAGGCCGAGTTGGAGACTGAGCGTAAGTCACATCAAAAAGAGGAAAAGGCTCTTCGTGCCCGAGTGGTAGAGGTAGAGAAACAGAGAGATACTGCTGCCCAGGAGTTGGAGAAACAGAAAGATGCTGCTATTTGGGAGGCTTCAAAGAACTCGGAGGCCATGAAGAGCTTGGAAGCCGTGAAGAAAGAATATAAAGGTATTCTGGGTTCTTTTTGTTTCTTTCAGTATTCACACCTTTCCCTTCTGCTGACTTGTTGTTTGGTGTCTTGTCCAGCTCTCCGAGTTGAAGGAAAAAAGCTCTCGGAGGGCATTGATGAAATGAAGGCTCTTGTTCATACAAGTCATAACAAGGCTGAGGAGGTAACTACTCGTGCTAAAGAAGAACTTGCACTTGCTAAGTTGATCAGGCGTGGAGCTAATAAAGATCTTGTGCAGGCCCAAAAAACTATTGAAGACTTGTCTGGGAAGCTGGCGATGGCTACTAAAAATTGGAACGTTTTGTGGAAATCCTTTTGTTCAGTAGCTGATGTTCTCCGAACTCCAGCAGATGACGGACAATCTTGGGCTCAGTTTATTCCTCGGATTCCGACTCATTTCCAAGAGTTCGTGAAGAAGTACGCTCAAGTATGTACCAAGAATGTGCTAGCCCAGGTCTGGGTCCTTGCTCTAGAGGCGCCTCTATCCAAGATAGCAGAGGAAGCTAATAGTCAAGAATACCTTGATGCCGTTGAGAGGATGGAGCCTGAGGTCAAAGATTTAGCCAGTAGGGTTGTAGACAGTCTTAATGTTGATATTTCCCTTCCTGATGACAATGCCTGATCCAATTGACCAGCCTCTTGTAATATTACACTCCTCTTCAAATGAAGATTCTTTATTTTCGTTGATGTATTCTTTGCCCAGGTGTGGTTGGAGTCACTTGACTTGCTAAGTACTTTGTCCCGTTTTCGTCTCTGCTCTATAAACAACTCTGCGTGTTATCCTGACAAAATCCCTCGATTTATCGAGTACTTTTTCTTTTCTTCCTCTTTTGTGATCCGTCGAGTGCTTTGTCCACGCTATGACTTGTTAGATGTAAATCTTAGTGTTGGCAACCTTTCGTCTATGCTACGTAAAACGACTCGGTATAGAATGTTGCCTTGACAAACTTTGGCATTCGAGTGCTTTCTTGAGTGGCGCTTGTGCTTTTCTGAGGAAAAAGTATTCCTATCTGGATGTAGCCCCCGAGCCTCTTGCTTTTCGGAATGAAGAGCTAGAGGGTCTTTTGAAGCTTAATTTTGGTCGACTAGTTTTAGGTGTTAGCTTTTAGCCACCCTCATCAGCGGGCTCAAGCGTCTTTTTAGCTATTTTGCTCTCGGCCGGGATGCTCAGGCATGTTTTCAGCCATTTTGCTTTTTGTTTTGGGTGTTAGCTTCTAGCTACCCTCATCGGCGGGCTCAAGCGTCTTTTTAGCTATTTTGCTCTCGGACAGGATGCTCAGGCATGTTTTCAGCCATTTTGCTTTTTGTTTTGGGTGTTAGCTTTTAGCTACCCTCATCGGCGGGCTCAAGCGTCTTTTCAGCTATTTTGCTCTCGGCCGGGATGCTCAGGCATGTTTTTAGCCATTTTGCTTTTTGTTTCGGGTGTTAGCTTTTAGCTACCCTCATCGGCGGGCTCAAGCGTCTTTTCAACTATTTTGCTCTCGGCCGGGATGCTCAGGCATGTTTTTAGCCATTTTGCTTTTTGTTTCGGGTGTTAGCTTTTAGCTACCCTCATCGGCGGGCTCAAGCGTCTTTTCAGCTATTTTGCTCTCGGCCGGGATGCTCAGGCATGTTTTCAGTCATTTTGCTTTTTGTTTCGGGTGTTAGCTTTTAGCTACCCTCATCGGCGGGCTCAAGCGTCTTTTCAGCTATTTTGCTCTCGGCCGGGATGCTCAGGCATGTTTTCAGCCATTTTGCTTTTTGTTTTGTGAAAACAACTAGTTGAAAGTCATGACAAGACATGCTGTGGATGAATATCATCTTTATTGATCATGAATATAAACTAATACATATATTGTCGATTGTGAACGTTGGTCTCTTGTGGCTTGCATATCTATTTTTTCTTGAGTTGTTTTTACGCGTAGAATCTTCTTAGCTGGCTGATGTGCCATATATTGCTGACTTCTTTTCCATCTTCGGTTATTAACTTGTATGTGCCTGATCCGGTGAGTTTTGTGACAATGAACGGACCTTCCTATGGACTGAGTAGCTTATGTCGTCCATCAGTTTTTTGTATCCTTCTTAGCACCAAGTCTCCGACTTATAATGATCGAGGATGGGTACTCTTGTTGTAGTGTTGTCTTAAACCTTGTAGGTATCTAGCTGATTGGAGGGTAGCGTTTACTCTGACTTCTTCTAAGCTGTCGAGTTCTAATCTTCTTGTGTGTTCTGCTTCTCCTTCATTGTATTGTTCTATCTTTGATGATGTCCAGATCAAGTCGGCGGGCAGTATGGCCTCTGACCCGTAAACTAGGAAGAAGGGTGAGTAGCCTGTTGCTCTGCTTATTTGAGTTCATAGCCCCCATACTACTTTAGGTAATTCTTCAATCCATTTAGACCCATAGTCCACTAGTGCTTCGTATAACCTTAGTTTTAATCCGGCTAGTTTGAGTCCATTAGCCCTTTCTACTTGTCCGTTGGCTTCTGGATGTGCAACAGACGCGTAGTCTATACTAAAACCATAGTCTTGTGCCTAGTTTTTGAATTCTGTAGCTATGAAGGGGGAGCCTAGATCTGTGATGATTCGATTGGGCATGCCGAAGTGGTGCATAATGTCTTAGATGAACTCGACTGCTTTGGCTGCGCTGTATTTCGCGAGTGGTTTGTATTCAATCCACTTGGTAAACTTGTCGATTGCTACAAAGATGTACTCGAAGCCGCCTTTTGCTTTCTTCAGAGGTCCTACTTGATCCAGCCCCAGCAGGAAAAAGGCCAAGCGGGTGGGATGCAGATAAGATTGTGAGCTGGCACATGGGCTTGTCTTGCAAACATTTGGCAACATTTGCATTTTCTGATAAGTTCTTCTGCGTCTTTCAAAGCGGTTGGCCAGTAGAATCCGGTGCGAAATGCTTTACCAACTAGTGTTCTTGAAGCGGCATGGTTTCCACAGCAACCTGAGTGTATTTTGTCTAGGATCTCTTTGCCTTCTTCAAATAAGACACATTTTAGGAGTACTCCAGAAGATGCTGCTCTTCTGTAAAGTCTATCTCCTACTAGAACGTAGTTTTTGCTTCTGCGAACAACTTGGGTGGCTTCTGCTTTTTCTACTAGCAATTTATTTTCTTTGATATAGTCGATGAAAACTTAGCTCCATGAAGTGTTGATTACCAAGATCTGAACGCCTTTAGCCTGAATTTCAGGGGTTGTCTCACCGGGTTGTTTGATAGAGGGAACTGATAGCTCTTCTATGAATACGTTGGGTGGAACCTTCGCTCTGTCTGATCCAAGCTTGGCGAGGACATCTACTGCAATGTTGGAATCACGCAGGACGTGTAAAATTTCTAATCCTTGGAAATGTTTTTCAAGTTTCCATATTTTAGCACAGTAAGCACCCATGTTTTCTTTGGTGCAATCCCAATCTTTGTTGACTTGGTTGATGACTACTGCTGAATCACCGTATATGAGTAATCTCTTTATTCCGAGGGTAATTGCCACTCGTAGCCCATGGATGAGGGCTTCATATTCTGCTTCGTTATTTGTAGCTTGCCATAATATCTGAAGGACGTACTTGAGTTGTTTTCCTTCTAGAGAAATGAGGAGAACACCTGCACCGGCTCCGCCTAGTTTGAGTGACCCATCAAAGTACATCTTCCAGTAGTCAAGGATTGTATCTGATAAAGGCTGTTGAATCTCTGTCCACTCATCCACAAAATCGGCAAGGGCTTGAGATTTGATTGCTTTCCGTGGGGTGAAATCGATGTTAAGAGCTCCGAGTTCGACTACACACTTTGATATGCGTCCCGTCGCATCTCTGTTGTGTAAGATGTCTCCGAGCGGGAAGTCTGTCACCACTGTGATCTGGTGGCTTTCAAAATAGTGGCGAAGCTTGCGTGAAGTGATTAATAGGGCGTAGAGTAGTTTTTGTACATGTGGGTACCGTATTTTTGATTCATATAATACTTCGCTGATGTAGTATACGGGTCGTTGTACTTTATACACGCGTTCTTCTTCTTCTCTTTCTACGACTATTGTCGTGCTGACCACAACAGTAGTCGCCGCAATGTATAGCATCATATCTTCATCTTTCCTTGGGGGTGTGAGAATTGGTGAGGATGTGAGGTATGCCTTAAGTTTCTTAAAGGCTTCGTCGGCCTCCTTTGTCCACTTAAACTTATCTGTCTTCTTTAGTAGTTTAAAGAAAGGTAACCCCTTTTCGCCGAGTCTTGATATGAAATGGTTGAGGACCGCCATGCATCCTGTTAGTTTCTGCACATCTTTGATACTTCTAGGTGGGCCCATTTCTGTTATAGCTCGAATTTGCTTGGTGCTGGCTTCAATCCCGCGCTGACTGACCAAAAATCTGAGTAGTTGTCCTAAAGGAACTCCGAATACACATTTATTTGGGTTCAACTTCCATCTCCATCTCTTCAAGTTTTCGAATGTTTGCTTTAAATCTTCAATCATAGTGTATGGGTTCTTTGTTTTCACCACTACATCATCCACGTATGCCTCCACATTTTCACCGATTTGATCCCCAAGGCAAGTTTGGATAGCTCTTTGGTATGTGGCACCGGCGTTCTTTAGTACAAATGACATGGTCTTGTAACAGTAAGCACCGAATGGAGTAATGAAAGACGTCTTGCTCTAGTCTTGTTCTATTAATGTGATCTGGTGATACCCTGAATAGCAATCGAGAAAGGATAATAGTGCAGACCCTGCTGTTGAGTCGACTATCTGGTCAATGCGTGGTAGCCCGAACAGATCTTTTGGGCAATGTTTGTTGAGATCTGTGTAGTCAACGCACATGCGCCACTCGTCCGTGTTCTTCTTCTGCACAAGGACCGGGTTTGCTAGCCAGTCTGGATGAAGGATTTCTCTGATGAATCCGGCTGCCATCAGTTTTGTGATTTCCTTTTTAATCGTTGCCTTTTTATTGGGTGAGAATCATCGTAGCCATTGCTTTACAGGCTTGGAGCTTTTATTAACATCAATTCTGTGCTCAGCCAACTCTCTTGGGATACCTGGCATGTCGGCTGGCTTTCAAGCGAAGATATCTTTGTTGTCCTAAAGAAAGTTGGTGAGCGTGAGTTCCTATTTTGTCGAGAGGTGAGCACTGATGGTTGCTGTCTTGGAGGTATCGCCAGTGCCCAAGTCGATTTGCTTGACGTCAGCTTCTTTTAGTGGTGTGATGATCCTGGGCTTTTTAGCCGGTATTTCTAATTCTTGTGGCAGAACCTCCTAAGTTATAGGGCCCACATGCACCTGTCACTGTCCGACGACCTTTGACATTTATGCATATGTTTCCAATAACTTAAAAAGACTATCGGGTGTCCTCGGGGAACCCCGAATCATCCATGATTTCCGAGCAGGATCATGTTACAGAGTCATTGCAGTATTACAACATTTATTCAAATATCAAAACCAGAGTAAAAACAGCGGAAGTCTTACGATAACATAGTTTACAAACCAGTTGTTTCAAACCTTACAAACTAAGTTCGATGATTATTACAAACCATAGTAGTAGTGGAGTGGCATAAATAATATAGACATATCACACAAAATAAACATCCTGCCCAAGGATCACACATTTACTTCTCATCGTTAGAACGAACGATAGTCATGCAGCACGATCCAAAATAGATCTGCTCATGAAGCTCACCTGCAACAAGGGGTCAACGAACCCTGAGTACAAAAGTACTCAACAAGACTTAACCGAAATATTAACTGATAAACTCAGTAATACAGGCTTAGGGATTCAAGGTATAGCTTTAACAATGATCAAAGTTCTTTTGCGTAAAAGCTCTTTTAACAACATTCTTTATATAGAAAACTTCTCAAGAATTATATACAAAGCTGACACGATCTGCACTGAGATCATGAAACTTCATATCCAACACCTTCACAAGCCTTATTCAAGTTCCGGTTATTAATTCTACGATGATGAACAGTGAGTTGAGTCTCCTTAACCGAGGAGCAACGACGATTCGAACCGATTAAACCCAGCTGGGGATTCCAGACCACACGACATATGCAGGTCCCCGACTCACATATATCAACCTACCCTCGGATCCTCTAAAACAAGAACGGGTCCGCGCCACCCGAGAATACAGCACACCTTAAATCCGGCCACATTCCAGCCACGAGGGTACATGCTATTCCTGCTATCTCTCCACTCCCAGTGCGCGAGTAGCTATTCTCGTAATAGAATTGCCAAGTTTAGGCTTACCGGAGTATGTGGTTAGTACTACAAATTCTCACCTCATGCAATTCAACAACGGACGTGCCTTAATCGACACAGGCGAAAAGACTTCGCTCACAAGACCTCCATGTCTTGTGGCTCACACACACCGAGTCCGCCCGGTCTAGATTTATTACTCCACATTTCTATATCACATGCTAACAATATTGACCAATGTCCCATTTAAAACTTGCAGGTGGCAGGGGGTCACCTGACTTTCATCGTTCTACGCATAGCTAAGCAAAACTAGGCATATACGAGTTTAAAACTGGTAATATGGTAAATATGGAATAACAAGGGTGGTAATGCACCAATTAGGCTCTTACTTAACTCCTAATCACTTAATGCAGTAACAGAAAGCAAAAGCGAAATTAATTTGTAAAACACAAGGTAGGGTTGTATGCATCTAGGGCTTGCCTTCGTTGATGGAAAAGTCCGGTTCCTGCGACGTTTCACAAGGATTCGATCCGACCTCAACAGATGGATTAACCTCCTCAACAGCTTGATTAACTACCACGTTTTCACCTTCGTTCACTACACGTAATAACAATGCCATGTTTAACATGATGTGGAATATGAAACATGATGCTCTATGATGGATGCAAAATTAATAATTTGAATACAACTTTCCTTCGTGGTATAGTTGCAAGTCAACCAACTAAATCCTTTTTCATAACACATACATCAATTGCCAAGGATCATCATCAACTAAGGACCCAAGGTCATCACTCAATCCAAAAGTCCAAACAAAAACCTAAATCATTAAAGGTTACTATTTGCTTTTATGAATTAATTATTTAATTCAAAATTATGAAATAAATCAACTTATTCTAATTGAGCTCAAAATTTTAGTACATGTTCATTACATGTTAACTAAGTGGCAAAACAAATTTCATAATTTTTGGATAAATAAATAAGCCTAGAAAAATCATGGAAATCCATTTATGAATTAATTGAGCAATTTTTACCACATTTAAAAATTACTGAAAAACATTATTTCATATTTTTCTTAAATACTATACATCACAGAGAAGTCACTAAAAATTTTTCATAATTTTTGGAGTTCTAAATAAATCTACACAAAAATAACAAAAATAGACACTATTTATTCAAATCTGAAAATAGAAAAAATACATTTGAACGCTAAGTCACTAACAACGGGTCCCACATGTCATCTTCAACCTCCGACGTTGACTACGGCAACGACGGCTCTGACCAGCGATTTCTCGCCGACGGTGAGATCAACGGCGATGGCCAACGTACCAAAATGATCACCAAGTCTAGGCGCATCGATTGGCGTCCCTATCAGCACGGATTACGGCCCTACACTAGCTCGTCATCGGCCATGGCGGACGCGGTGACACGGCAGTGCTACGCCAGCGAAACGAAGCTGAAAACGGGGAAACAGAGGGCATGGAATGGTCCAGTAGCTCACCACGAACACGTTGGAGCAAAGAATGGGACCTGATGAGCTACGATGACACGGGTCGACGTTGACAGGGTTCATGGCGGAGCGATCTTCAACGATGGCGATGCTCCGGTAGCTGTGGTGGTCAAAATGAGAAACCAATGGGTCACAAAGCACTACATCATTGCAGCGAAGCCGAAGCAAGACTCGGCAAGGGCAGGGACTCACCTTAGCGCGCTGGCCACAGCGACGCGGGCTCGACGGCGGGGCTGCCGGTCGTGGAGAAGAAACACGACGAGCGGTGGTTCCCAGCGAAATTAAGCTGAATTGATGGGTTGGCTGAGCGCGTAAGGCTAAAGCGGAGCTGGGACTAGCTTATCAGCGACGGTGGAGCACGACAACGACGGCACGGGCTCGTCGGAGTGGAGCAGCGGCGACGGGAAAACAGAGCAAGGAAGAAGGGCAACGACGATGGTGGCTCAGGCTTAAAAGGATGGCCAGGAAGCTCAAGGAAGCCACGACGAAGCCTTCAGCATGCCAACGCGACGCCCAGACGGCCACGCGCGCGACTGGAAGCAAGCCGAAGCTCGCCAGCGGTGTAGCGCAAGCGGTGAACACTGTTCATCGAAATTACAAGTTTGCCATTCGCCAAAATTCACAAATTACTCCCAAATTTTCATAACAACTCAAAAATCTCCAAAAATAAAAGTTGTTCAAAATCAAAAGTTCTACAACTTTGCTTTTATAACCATTTCCTAATTCGGTCTAGATTTTGAAATGAACTTTTGAATTCAAATAGGGAAATTTAACGAATTACGCCTTTTTGAATTACTCAAAATTTTTCTAAACAACTTGAAAAACTCCAAAAATAAACTTTGTATAACTTGTCAAGCTCTACACTTTTGCTTTTGGGCCCAACCCCAAAATATGCTTAGATTTTGAAATGGATTTTCAGGGTAGGATTTAAATGTTGAAAAGCGGGGTTTTCTCGAAAAATTCAAAATCCAAACAAACATTGAACTTGAGTCAAATAATACATTGCAACACATACCACATAAATATAAACTTGTATTAGTGTATGCATCTCAAAGTTTTTACCAAATGCCAAATGTTTTGCAATGCATATGATGACATGTTAGATTTTAATGTTTAAACACCCGAGGTGTTACAATCCTTCCCCCTAAAAGAAATCTCGCCCCGAGATTCAAAGCCATAGGGTAAGTAATGGAAAAGGAAATGTGTCGCGAGAACACATACAAACTCTATTCATAAAACAGCTGAGGTCCCTTTACAAAACACAATTTGTACTACCGAACTCAACTTACATTACTCTATTCTATATTGACGCTAGAAATTCTGGAAACTTTTCTAACAAGTAATCTTCTGATTCCCAAGTAGCTTCCTCTTCTGAATATTGATTCCATTGTATCTTATAGAACTTGATTGTCCGTCTTCAAGTAATACGATCTTTCTGATCTAACACTCGGATAGGATATTCGGAATAAGTTAAATCCGGTTCTAGTTCCACTCCTTCAACTTTAACATGCTGTTCCGGCACTCGGAGACACTTCTTCAATTGAGAAACATGGAACACATCATGCACAGCTGTAAGATGTTCAGGTAATTTCAAGCGATATGCCACTTTTCCATACCTCTCCAAAATTTGATATGGTCCAATGTATCGGGGTGCCAACTTTCCTTTAACACCAAAACGGTTAACTCCCTTCATTGGTGATACTTTTAGATATACAAAATCTCCTTTGTTGAATACCAATGGTCTCCGTTGTCTATCCGCATAACTCTTTTGGTGGGACTGAGCTATCTTCAGATTACTCTGTATTTGTCTAACCTTGTCTTCTGTTTCTTTCACAAGGTCAACTCCAAAGAATCTTCTCTCTCCTGGCTCAGACCAACTCAACGATGTTCTGCACCTACGACCATAGAGTGCTTCAAATGGAGCTATTCTAATGCTTTCCTGATAACTATTGTTGTATGAGAACTCGGCCAAAGGTAAGCATTCGTCCCACTTATTGGAATAGTTAAGGACACAACACCTTAACATGTCTTCAAGTACTTGATTAACCCTTTCAGTCTGTCCATCAGTCTGCGGATGATAAGCTGTACTATACAGAAGTTTGGTACCCAATGAAGAATGCAATTGTTTCCAAAAGTTGGAGACAAACTGTGTACCCCTATCTGACACAATAGTCTTGGGTACTCCATGGAGACTCATGATTCTTGCTAAATACATCTTGGCATATTGGATCGTAGGATATATTGTCTTGACTGAAAGAAAATGTGCTGACTTAGTGAGTCGATCTACAATAACCCATACTGAGTCAAATCCCTTTGATGTCTTGGGTAGACCAACAATAAAGTCCATACTTATGTCCTCCCACTTCCAAGATGGAATAGGTAATGGTTGTAACTCACCAGCAGACCTCAAATGTATAGCTTTCACCTTTTGACAAGTATCACACTTTGCTATGTATCTAGCAATCTCTATTTTCATTTTAGTCCACCAGAATCTTTGCTTCAAGTCATGGTACATCTTGTTACTTCCTGGATGGATTGATAACCTAGTAGCATGTGCCTCATCTAGAATTGACTGCCACAACTCAAGAACTTTTGGTACCACCAGGCGATCCTTGAACCACAACACATCTTTATTGTCAATACTAAAGCATTCCGCTTTTCCATTCTTGACTCTTTCCTTGATATGGGCTATACCCTTGTTTTCCTTCTGAGCAGCAATAACTTGATCTCGAATAGTGGCTTCAACAATTATGTTGGTCAAACTTCCTTGTTGAATTACTTCTACATTCAGCTTTTCCATTTCTTGACATAAATTCAAACCCATTGTTCTCACTGTTAGACAATTGCAATAACTTTTGCGACTGAGGGCATCTGCAACCACATTTGCTTTACCGGGGTGATAATGTACTTCCAAATCATAATCCTTAATCAGTTCTAACCATCTTCTTTGTCGCATGTTCAACTCTGACTGAGTAAAGATATACTTTAAGCTCTTGTGGTCTGTATACATATGACACGTATTACCAAGCAGGTAATGCCGCCAAATCTTCAGAGCATGAACCACAGCTGCTAACTCCAAATCATGAGTCGGATAGTGTTCTTCATGTTGCTTAAGTTGCCGGGACGCATAAGCAATGACTCGGCCTTCTTGCATCAACACACATCCAATACTAATACCTGAAGCATCACAATAAACATCAAACGGCTTCTCGATGTCAGGTTGGGCTAATACTGGTGCAGTGGTTAACAGTCTCTTCAAAGTCTGGAAAGCCTCCTCACAATCTGATGACCAGACAAACTTAACTTGGTTCTTCAATAATTCAGTTATAGACTTTGATATCTTCGAGAAATCTGGAATAAACCGACGGTAATACCCCGTCAAACCCAGAAAACTCCGAACTTGATGAACTATGGTTGGCGGTTTCCAATCAAGCACATCCTTCACTTTGCTTGGATCAACTGCAACTCCTTCGGCTGACAAGACATGTCCAAGAAATTGCACTTCCTTAAGCCAAAAATCACACTTGCTGAACTTGGCATATAGTTGATGTTCTCTCAAGCGGGTCAGAACAATTCTGAGATGTTCCGCATGTTCTTTCTTATTCTTGGAATATACTAAAATATCATCAATAAACACCACTACAAACTTGTCTAGCTCAGGCATGAATACTGAGTTCATTAGATACATGAAATGAGCTGGAGCATTTGTCAAACCAAAAGACATTACTAAGTATTCATATAATCCATATCTTGTGGTAAATGCCGTTTTGGGAATATCTTCAGGCTTTATCTTGATTTAGTGATATCCTGACCTTAAATCTATCTTGGAGAAAACTTTAGCTCCGGCCAATTGATCAAAAAGCAGATCTATCCGAGGTAATGGATACTTATTCTTGATGGTCACTTCATTCAATGGACGATAGTCGACACATAACCTCAAAGTCTCATCTTTCTTTTTGACAAAAATTGCCGGACATCCCCAAGGTGAAGAACTAGGTTGGATAAACCCTTTCTCAATCAATTCTTGTAACTGAGTCTTCAACTCGGCCAATTCCTTAGGTGGCATCCTATAAGCTCTCTGAGAAATCGGAGCTATTCCAGGTTGTAACTCTATATTGAACTATACATCCCTATCAGGTGGTAGACCGGGTAAATCTTCAGGAAACACATCCAGAAATTCACACACTACCGGAATATCTCTAATCTCTTTGACAGCAGTTGCACAAATCTTGCCCACTGATCTTCTTAGGGTTGGAAGTTGGATAAGAAGTTGAGAATTACTATCAGGCAAACTTACTCTTAAAGTCCTATTCAAAATATCTATAAGAGCCTTATGCTGATACATCCAATTCATTCCCAAGATTACATCTATATCCTGATCCTTAAGGATAATCATGGTAGTGGGAAAAATATACCCACCTAGGTTTACGAGTACCTGGTATACCATTTCCTTAGTACATAGACGTCTCCCGGGTGACTCTATAAAGAAACTTTCCTTTGTTGCCCCAATTGAAATTTCATGCTTCACGACAAATGTTCTATTGATGAATGAATGCGATGCGCCAGAATCAAAAAGTATAACTGCAGGGTGATTGGCAACAGGAAACATACCCATCATCACTGGCTCCCCTTCCAGAATTTCTCTAGCTTGAATATAGAACATCCGTCCTGTCTTCCTCTCATCTTTGCCCTTCTGAGCATTCTGATTGGGGTTCTTGTTTGGTGCCTAACCCTGTTGTTGATTAGCAGGGGCCTTCTGATAATTTTGATTAGCCTGCCTAGGATATGGACATTCCCTGGAGAAATGACCAGTCCTTCCACAATTATAGCACGGATAGTTGTGACCTTGGGATGTTGGAGCATTGCCACCAGGAGTATTGGTTGACTGTGAACTCGAATAGGTTATAGCAAGATGAACATTTAACTGTTGCCCGGCTTGGAACTGTGGCGGACGATAAGGAGGACGATTATGCTATACTGGATGATAAATCACCCTCTGCCTCTTCTGATTTCCCCCAAAAGATCCAGACGGCACATTCTTTTTCTTTTTGAGCTCCTTATGCTGCTGATACTTTGATTCTGAAGCAATTGCAATATTTACTACCTCATGGTAAGTGACATTGGTGCAAGTGGTCATCATAGTCTGCAACTTGGTATTCAGGCCTCTCATAAACCACCTCTTCTTCTTGGCATCGGTATTGACATGTTCGGATGCATATTGGGACAGATGATTAGATCTCCCCACATACTACATCATGCTTAGATCTCCTTATTTCAAATCAAGGAATTCATCTAGCTTCATAGCCATCACTCCTTCGGGAATATAATGGGCTCTGAAGGCTGTACGGAACTCAGCCCAAGTTATTGGAATGCCAGCTGGTTGTATAGCCACTAAGTTTGCCCACCAAGCACTTGCTGCTCCTCTAAGTTGTTGGGTGGCAAACGTAGGTTTCTGATACTCCATGCATGGGATAAGGTCAAATTTCTATTCCATGGTTCGAAGCCAGTCATCAGCCTCCAATGGTTCATCTGCCTTGGTGAACACCGGGGGTCTTGTGTCTGTAAAATCAACATATGTAGCCTCCTGTCGGTTATGGTGGCGTCCACGGTTTCCATACATCTGATTCTGATTACTCTGAGCCATCTCATGAAGCAAACGAGAATTTTCAACCGTCACATTGACAAGTGCAGTTATAGCATCAGCTAAATTGGTTGGAACTGGTGGCAGATCTGGAATATTGTCCCCATCTTGTGAAGTTCCTGGAATAAACGAACCTCGTGTACGACGCATCTGCTCATAACAAACCAAACTTTATTCACATATCTTTATTGAATTGTACCAAAGCTTACTCTAGACACCTTACATAGAGTTTACTAATGTACAAACAAACCCACGAGTACAAAAACAGAACTACATAACTTAGCTAGAGCTACTATTATACAACTCTACTCTTTTCCTCAATTTCTTCAAACTTCAGGCTCGATATCCATTCCGGAATTATTACCGCCTTCATCATCACTTTCATCAATCATTACTAATTCTTCAGGATCTTCTTCTTCTTCCTCTCTTGATTCATCATCATCGGTAAGGATGACACCGGGGTCCATGGCATCCGCTTGAGGCTCATGATTTGGATTTAGTAGATTGCTAAGCCTATGAACCTCCTCATGTAGATACGTATTATGTTCTTCTAAATCTTCTACATAGAATTCTAGCTCATGAGTTCTAGCTCTAGCTACATTTTCCCTGTGCCAAGCTTCATTTCTTCCTTCCACCATACGAACTAACATGCTTTCGTAGTTCCTATGCGCGGTGGTGAGCTGCCTCAATTGACCTTGTAATTCTCCTATTTGTATAACATCCAAAGCCCTATCTCTCGTAGATTATGCTAACTCCATAGAAACCCTCAGTATCTCTGCCTAGGGATCAGGCCTAGAGCTGCTACTGCTAGCACCATCATTTCTAGGGGCAAGTTGGTGACGAGGAACTCCTTTGGGTCCGGTGGACTTACGGGGCGTCATCTTGGCACGAGCCATACTGTAGGAAGCCAATTTAATCCAAGTAAGACCATTTGATCAAAATCCAAAAAGTAGCTAAGATAGATTACATTCCTCCAACCAGACTCACTACTTAATTCCAGACTAAGAGGTGAAGGAAGTAACGAGTGAATTATTCCTGATGCATGAATCGTTCTTACGAACAAAAACAACAAAGTTTATAATACACATAAACAACATTTGTTTTTATATAGGGCATAGTATGATTACTACTCCACCACACAAAACCTTTTTAATCCAATAGGGAATGGTGAGAAAGAAATAAGATAAGTCAGAAGCAATTTGGACCAAATTAACAAGTTAAATTTAGTCATCCAAATCATTTTAAAGTTTTTGTAAAACAATACAACAAAAACCTTGTAACGATCGCTCTGATACCATTCTGTGGTAGAACCTCCTAAGTTATAGGGCCCACATGCACCTATCACTGTCCGACGACCTTTGACATTTATGCAAATGTTTCCAATAACTTAAAAAGACTGTTGGGTGTCCTCGAGGAACCCCGAATCATCCACGATTTCTGAGCAGGATCACGTTACAGAGTCATTGCAGTATTACAACATTTATTCAAATATCAAAACCAGAGTAAAAACAGCGGAAGTCTTACGATAACATAGTTTACAAACCAGTTGTTTCAAACCTTACAAACTAAGTTCGATGATTATTACAAACCATAGTAGTAGTGGAGTGGCATAAATAATATAGACATATCACACAAAATAAACATCCTGCCCAAGGATCACACATTTACTTCTCATCGTCAGAACGAATGATAGTCATGCAGCACGATCTAAAACAGATCTGCTCATGAAGCTCACCTGCAACAAGGGGTCAACGAACCCTGAGTACAAAAGTACTCAACAAGACTTAACCAAAATATTAACTGATAAACTCAGTAGTACAGGCTCAGGGATTCAAGGTATAGCTTTAACAATGATCAAAGTTCTTTTGCGTAAAAGCTCTTTTAACAACATTCTTTATATAGAAAACTTCTCAAGAATTATATACAAAGCTGACACGATCCGCACTGAGATCATGAAACTTCATATCCAACACCTTCACAAGCCTTATTCAAGTTCCGGTTATTAATTCTATGATAATGAATAGTGAGTTGAGTCTCCTTAACCGAGGAGCAACGACGATTCGAACCGATTAAACCCAGCTGGGGATTCCAGACCACACGACATATGCAGGTCCCCGACTCACATATATCAACCTACCCTCGGATCCTCTAAAACAAGAACGGGTCCGCGCCACCCGAGAATACAGCACACCTCAAATCTGGCCACATTCCAGCCACGAGGGTACACGCTATTCCCGCCATCTCTCCACTCCCAGTGCGCGAGTAGCCATTCTCGTAATAGAATTGCCAAGTTCAGGCTTACCGGAGTATGTGGTTAGTACTACAAATTCTCACCTCATGCAATTCAACAACGGACGTGCCTTAATCGACACAGGCGGAAAGACCTCGCTCATAAGACCTCCATGTCTTGTGGCTCACACACACCGAGTCCGCCCGGTCTAGATTTATTACTCCACATTCCCATATCACATGCTAACAATATTGACCAATGTCCCATTTAAAACTTACAGGTGGCAGGGGGTCACCCGACTTTCATTGTTCTACGCATAGCTAAGCAAAACTAGGCATATACGAGTTTAAAACTGGTAATATGGTAAATATGGAATAACAAGGGTGGTAATGCACCAATTAGGCTCTTACTTAACTCCTAATCACTTAATGCAGTAACGGAAAGCAAAAACGAAATTAATTTGTAAAACACAAGGTAGGGTTGTATGCATCCGGGGCTTGCCTTCGTTGACGGAAAAGTCCGGTTCCTGCGACGTTTCACAAGGATTCGATCTGACCTCAACAGACGGATTAACCTCCTCAATAGCTTGATTAACTACCACGTTTTCACCTTCGTTCACTACACGTAATAACAATGCCATATTTAACATGATGTGGAATATAAAACATGATGCTCTATGATGGATGCAAAATTAATAATTTGAATACAACTTTCCTTCGCGGTATAGTTGCAAGTCAACCAACTAAATCCTTTTTCATAACACATACATCAATTGCTAAGGATCATCATCAACTAAGGACCCAAGGTCATCACTCAATCCAAAAGTCCAAACAAAAACCTAAATCATTAAAGGTTACTATTTGCTTTTATGAATTAATTATTTAATTCAAAATTATGAAATAAATCAACTTATTCTAATTGAGCTCAAAATTTTAGTACATGTTCATTACATGTTAACTAAGTGGCAAAACAAATTTCATAATTTTTGGATAAATAAATAAGCCTAGAAAAATCATGGAAATCCATTTATGAATTAATTGAGCAATTTTTACCACATTTAAAAATTACTGAAAAACATTATTTCATATTTTTCTTAAATACTATACATCACAGAGAAGTCA
This sequence comes from Miscanthus floridulus, assembly GCF_019320115.1. Lineage (NCBI taxonomy): Eukaryota > Viridiplantae > Streptophyta > Magnoliopsida > Poales > Poaceae > Miscanthus > Miscanthus floridulus. The sequence goes on along the minus strand of NC_089585.1, from coordinate 118,103,849 downwards.
CTAAAATTTTTTTATAATTTTTGGAGTTCTAAATAAATCTACACAAAAATAACAAAAATAGACACTATTCATTCAAATCTGAAAATAGAAAAAATTCATTTGAACGCTGAGTCACTGACAACGGGTCCCACATGTCATCTTCAACCTCCGACGTTGACTACGGCAGCGACGGCTCTGACCAGCGATTTCTCGCCGATGGTGAGATCAACGGCGATGACCAACGTACCAAAATGATCACCAAGTCTAGGCGCATCGATTGACGTCCCTATCAGCACGGATTACGGCCCTACACTAGCTCGTCGTCGGCCATGGCGGACGCGGTGACACGGCAGTGCTACGCCGGCGAAACGAAGCCGAAAACGGGGAAACAGAGGGTATGGGAAGGTCCAGTAGCTCACCACGAACACGTTGGAGCAAAGAATGGGACCGGATGAGCTACGATGACACGGGTCGACGTTGATAGGGTTCACGGTGGAGCGATCTTCAACGACGGCGATGCTCCGGTAGCTGTGGTGGTCAAAATGAGAAACCAATGGGTCACAAAGCACTACATCATTGCAGCGAAGCCGAAGCAAGACTCGGCAAGGGCAGGGACTCACCGTAGCGCGCTAGCCACGGCGACGCGGGCTCGACGGCGGGGCTGCCGGCCGTGGAGAAGAAACACGACGAGCGGTGGTTCCCAGCGAAATTAAGCTGAATTGATGGGTTGGCTGAGCGCGTAAGGCTAAAGTGGAGCTGGGACTAGCTTATCAGCGATGGTGGAGCACGACAACGACGACACGGGCTCGCCGGAGTGGAGCAGCGGCGACGGGAAAACAGAGCAAGGAAGAAGGGCAACGACGATGGCGGCTCAGGCTTAAAAGGATGGCCAGGAAGCTCAAGAAAGCCACGATGAAGCCTTCAGCGCGCCAACACAATGCCCAGACAGCCATGCGCGCGACTGGAAGCAAGCCGAAGCTCGCCGGCGGTGTAGCGCAAGCGGTGAACACTGTTCATCGAAATTACAAGTTTGCCATTCGCCAAAATTCACAAATTACTCCAAAATTTTCATAACAACTCAAAAATCTCCAAAAATAAAAGTTGTTCAAAATCAAAAGTTCTACAACTTTGCTTTTATAACCATTTCCTAATTCGGTCTAGATTTTGAAATGAACTTTTGAATTCAAATAGGGAAATTTAATGAATTACGCCTTTTTGAATTACTCAAAATTTTTCTAAACAACTTGAAAAACTCCAAAAATAAACTTTGTATAACTTGCCAAGCTCTACACTTTTGCTTTTGGGCCCAACCCCAAAATATGCTTAGATTTTGAAATGGATTTTCAGGGTAGGATTTAAATGTTGAAAAGCGGGGTTTTCTCGAAAAATTCAAAATCCAAACAAACATTGAACTTGAGTCAAACAATACATTGTAACACATACCACATAAATATAAACTTGTATTAGTGTATGCATCTCAAAATTTTTACCAAATGCCAAATGCTTTGCAATGCATATGATGACATGTCAGATTTTAATGTTTAAACACCCGAGGTGTTACAATTCTTCTTGGCTCATCTCTGTAGCAATTGTGGCTATTTCTTTTCTTCCATTGTCGGCTTGTGCTTTGGCTACAATTTGGATTGCCTGAACGTCGTAGTCAAAAGCACGCTTCAAATCACTTCGAAGAGAAAGGATACCGTTGGGTCCTGGCATCTTAAGCAGCAAATACGGGTAATGTGGTATCACCATGAATTTTGCTAGTGTCGGTCGTCCGAGAATTGCGTGGTATGATGACTTAAAGTCCGCCACCTCAAATTTGATGAATTCTGTATGGTAGTTTGAGGGTGTTCCAAAAGTGACTGGTAGAGTAATTTGTCTGAGCGGCATGGCTGCTTTGCCGGGCACTATTCCGTAAAAAGGTGTGCTTGTTGGTGTGATCATCCCGACGAGTTATAGTCCCATCTTCCTTAATGTTTCTGAAAAGATGATGTTGAGTCCAGCTCCCCCATTGATTAGTACTTTGGTGACGGTCATATCAGCAATAGTTGGGTCTAGAACTAGTGGGTAATGGCCTGCATTCCCCACGCTAGTCCATTGGTCTTCTCTTGAAAATTGGATTGGATATTGTGAACAATTGAGATATCTTGGTGTAGCCGGTTCTGCTGTCATGATAGTCCATAGTGCTAGTTTTTCTTGATGTTTGCTTCTGCAGTCTGGAGCCCCTGAGAAGATCACTGCTACCGTTCCCCTGGGTTTTTGAAATCCTTTGTCCTCGTGGTTGTCTTCGTCTTTTTTTTATTATCCTCTTTGGTGTTCTCCTTACTATCCTTTCTTGTGTATCGATCATTGAAAGTGTAGCAATTTCTAATGGTGTGTCTCCCATTGGGATGCAATGGGCAATGTATGTTTTCAATGTCATCATATCTTCTGGGTTTGGAAAATTTCTTTGATTTGTTGGCCATTGCTACGGTATTGTCTGGTCTACGTTTTCTTTCTTGATGTCTGCTATTTTGATGATTTTGCTTGTCCGGGTTGTCCTAGTTGCTTCTATCAAGGAACCTCTCTCGTGTTTTTTCTTCTGCAGTAATCATCTTTTCTACTGTTCGTCTGAATTCTTCATTGTTTCTTGGATTTTCTTTGCAGAAGTCTTGAAATTGCCACCTAGCCATTATTCCATGAGAGAAAGCATCAATTACTTCTCGTTCGGTGATGTCGTGCACTTGAGCCCGTAGTTCGCCGAATCATCGATAGTAATTTCTGAGACTTTCGCCTCCCTTTTGCTTGAGTCCTTTTAGTTCTGCATGAGTGATCGGGTGTATGATGATACCCACGAAATTTTCACAGAAAGCTCTTTGCAAGTTCTCCCAATTTCTGATCGATCCTGGGTTCAATTTATCGAACCATTGGAGGGGCATAGTTTCTAGTGCCATGGGAAAGAACAGGGTTTTGATATCGTCGTCTCCTCCGGCTAGTTCAATTGATTGTGAATATATTCTGAGCCATTGCCTTGGTTTAGTTTTGCCATCATACTTGGAGTGGTTAGACGGTTTGAACTTATGAGGTAATCGTATTGATGCAAGCTTGTTCGCGAAACAAGGGAATCTGTCGTGCGTTCCGGCTTCTTTGAATTCGGATTCGGCACCTCCTTCTGGCCAACTGTTGTTTTGATGGGAATAGTTCTATGAGGCTGTCTGGGTAGGCACCCTACTCCTGGTCTTTCTCGGTTGTTCAAATTGGTGGCCCTGATTATGTTCCTTCCTACTTTCTCTATTATGGCTTCTACCTGGCCCAAGTCTTTCAAAAGCGGACTTTCTTTGATTTTGATCTTCTTGCCTATGGGTTGTTGATCTGGCGGGTAGTCTCGATTGGTCTCTCTCTTCATGCGTTCTCGGGATCGCTGACCGGAGCAAGTCTTGGAGCTGTTCATACTTCTCACCAGGATGTGAAGTTGCTCTGAGTTCTTCTAATGCTTCTCGAATCTTATCGTAAGGCATATTTGTCATGCGTCTTCCTTCGACTTCTCATTGTGATTTTCTTCTATCGTATTTAGCCAACTCTAACTCATATCTGATCTAGGCTTCCCTATGCTGCCTAGCACGGTGTTGGCGCCCTTGCTTCAACTTGTTTTTCCTTTCTTTAGCTTGTTTCTGACTCTCGGTTTCTCCATTGTAGCCCTAGGCAAAGGGTGATATGTTGGATTCTGATTCATCTGATGACCTGACATCGGGTGCTTCTGGGGGATTTAATAGTGACCGAGGACGTTGAACCATGAGTACTTCCCATGCGTGAGCCGTTCTGTTATTGGTGCTAGTTTTCATACTGTCGGAGTTGCTGATGACTTTAGTAGATGCCTCGATGTCGCAGATCGAGTCCCCTTCTTGGTAGGGTAGGATTGCTGTTGTTGTTGTGCCGACTAGTTGGGTTCCGCTATCTTTAGGGATGGAACCTGGCCAGTGGATGATACAGTCTTGCGATGTTATCGTTAGCACGAGACCCTCCTGGGCTCCTATCAGTGGTATCCCAAGCATTGGATTGAAGGATCTTCCAAATAGTCCCTGATAGGATTTTGCTATGTTGTCGAGCTCAAATGGAAAAGAATTCGACTTCTTGAAAGAACTCTGAGTGTAATTCGAGTTATTTTGGGTTGTGCTCTAGAATCCTACCGAAAAAACTCGATTTCTTGAAAGAACTCGAATGAAACTTCACCTTGGACACAGAACTTAAATTCGAGTCGGATGCGCGTAGCCGTGAAATCTGATTTGAATCGGATATTATGAGCTGCGCGAATCTTCTGGTGAGCTAATCCGTCGTAGTTGTCGAAATAGGAAATTCTTTATGATGATCCGGATCTTTGAGGAGATGGCCTTGAAGCTTACCGTAGTTGTCCGCCTCGCAGATCCATAAGCCGAAGATGAAAGTTGGTCCCGTCGGGAAGATCATGTTATCGAGGTCCATCGAGCTCTCGGATGCAAAGTCGTTGAAAGTCCCCTACCTGGCGCGCCAGCTGTCGATGTTTTACCACCGATAGCCTGCCACGGGGATACCCGGGGCAGTATGTTCGGGCTTCGGCGTATGCTGAACTCGATGGTTAACGCAAGAGATAGTCGATTTATCCTGGTTCAGGCCCTCGATCGTAGATCGAGTAATAACCCTACGTCCAGTCGGCGTTAGCCTTTACGTTGGATTGATCGTGAAGTGTTGTGTTGTACAATTGCTGTTCTGTTCTCTGTCTTCTTTTCCCCAGGAGCCCTGTCCTCCTTTATATAGTCAGGAGGCCAGAGTCCTAGTCGGTTTATAATGAAAGTTGCTAGTAGGATTACTGAATAGTACTACTACTAAGATTACATGGGAAGAATCCTAGTTGGACTAGATCTTCTCTCTCTCTTGCGGGGTATCCTGTGGGTCCCGCATCGACAGACATCAGCAGCAGATACTGTGGATAGCGTGTCTGTCATGTTGCAGCTGCTGCCTGCCTGCAGCAGTGTATCACTATCACACACAGCAACAACTGCAAAAACTTTTCACGCCGCCTGCGCGCAGGACCCGTAGTCACACAAGAGGCTTTCTTTCCCTCACAGTCACAGGCACTCCCTCCCTTGCAGCTCTGGAAGAAGTCAATGTCACTGGACGATCCACGCTCCTCAGCTACAGTCCTGCGCCGCTCACACTCCTCGTCTTTGAGCTCTCACACTCACTGGCACTGCACATCACTGCCACTGTGGATAGCATGTATGTACATCACTGCACATCTATGGCGTGCCACTGTGTAGCGTGGCACTGCACATCTACGACGCCGAGCTCGACGCCACAGTGACTGGCGCCGAGCTCGGCGGCACAATGACTGGCGCCAAGCCTTCTGGTAGGTCATCCACCGTGCCCAGCAGCTCAGCGCCAGAGACGCTGGCACCTAGCTCGATGTCAGCTCGACGCCACAGTGACTGGCGCCGAGCTCGGCGCCACAATGACTGGCGCCGAGCCTCCTGGTAGGTCATCCACCGTGCCCAGTAGCTCGGCGCCAGAGACGCTGGCGCCTAGCTCGACGTCAGCATCGATGGCGCCGAGCTAAGGGTCTATTTTCTAAATTCTTTCCGTTAGAGATCTATTTGTGAGAAACTAAAAAAAAGGCTAAAAAAGTAAAAAAGACGGGGTGCCCGGACAGTCCAGCAGTTCCAAATGACCAAATCCATTGCACTGTGCGTAGGTCAAGACGATGCATTGATCGTGTGCTGACACGTCACGAGATTCACGAACGCCCCTGCTGGCCTCTTGTAGCTTACTCGTAGATTATTATTATCTTCTTGGTTCGCAATCAGGCGTCGTCAAGTGCTTGGCTGGCTCAGGACCATCACGTACCACATCACTGCACTGTGTCATCTTCTGCTGGCGACTGTGTGAGTTTTTTTTTTTTTTTGATAGTACGTACGTATGACAAGGAAAACGTACAGACACGTTGTGTCAGCACTCGGCAGCATCAATATCAGCATGTGAGGAAGGGGAATACTCCCTTCGGTCCAGAAAAAAAACGCAGTTCTAGAGCAGCGTTAGCAAAGTGCCAAACACATGAAAAGTGTGGCCCAAAGCGCCCAGCTGACAGGTCCACCTCCACAGACAGCCCAAGTAGCTGATGACTGATGTATTTCGCCGAAAGGGCCAGCACCGAGGCGAGCCCACCATCTGTCCTGTCTCCACAACAACAACTACGGTGGCGTTTTGACATCGACGTCCTTCAAAATGCAGGACTTTTTTCTTCTATTTTCTATGTTTTCTGGTAAAATGAATTGATTCTTTTGACATTTTTTTATGACTAATTACTATGAAATTTCTACGTTTCAAGTAGACCCTAATTGAAATGGGAAAGGATCTGAATATAGGTTTTGGATTGGACATCGTTTCACATTCCATCGTTTGGCATCTATGGGCATGGGTTAGGGAAAGGAAATAGAAGGAAAACAACAAAACCATCCTTTCCTAGATGGAATATTCTTTTGCGTAGGAGCATTTTATTCATTTTACAAATCATAATCTGATAGGGTCATGTCTATGCATTGCAATTGAAACAGGAACAAAAAATAACATCATGACACAATTGTTTTTTGCACAAATGTTGTACCATAATAAAAAAAACGATGTTTCGAGTGTGACAGTGACACCCATCCAGATTATATAAATCTTATTCGAATAAAGATCAATTACAACAATAGGTTACGGATTTGATCCTAAACTCCAGATCCCTCGCCATCACCCCTCCTTGGAGCGACGCTCCTGTTGTCTTGTTAGGAAATCTCAGTTGGTAAGGACATATTTAATATTATCATGCAATCTCGGTGGTAGTTCTATCATCGTCCCTACTCCCTAGCCCGCTCCTCTCGGTCTCTAGGTCATGGAAGCAGTAGCCTCAAGATCAGGGTTAGGGATCACCTTGTTGCGGTTTTGGCGGCAATAGTGTCTCGACTCTTGACATATTGGCAACGGTGAGCATGGGGAAAAAATTCTATGCGACATCGTCACACAGCGCCTCCGCGCGACACGACATAATTGTGTGACACGTGTGCCACTTGCTCGATCTGATGATTTGTTTCTCCAGAAAATGGAAATCTAACTACTCGCTTGAAACACGGATCAGCTGACCACATGAGGACCTGTAGACTGCGTGAGGAAACTGGTGATCGTGGCACTGCCTAGTGAGACCCGTAGACCACACGAGACTCTAAGGTGAGGCGTCACATGCGATGCGCTATGCGACGGTGAAGCATAGAATTTTTTCCGTAAGCGACTGGGCGGGCCAATTCATAGTGGGAAGAATGTGTCGCAGTCTTCGGCTCGCTCATGGTCACAAACCAGTCGGTGACAGTTTGTTTGTGGCGGCGTCGTGAGAGGGCAAAGGCGAGAAAAACGAAAACCAGAGCCAGGTCTGGATAATTTGGTTTTCCTCCTCAAATTAGTTTCTCCCTTGAAAAACCAGAGCTAAGACTTTTTTTCCTTTTTTTTGTTCACACGAAGCAATGATATACGTGATTGTCGGGTCCTTGGCCTTCCATTTTTTCTTTTTTATTCGGTTTCCATTATACATGGTTCCCGGGTCCATTTCCTTGTGTTTATTTTCTGGAGAAAATCCAGGTTGCATGGAAGGAATGGATGTGACTGCGGTTTCCAAAATTGTGCGGAAGGTTTCGCCACGGTCAGGTAGACGAATCCATTTGAATCTTTTTAGTTGTAGAGATTTCACCCTCACACTCTAGCCCTAGTGGTGGGATAGAAACAACGAAAACCGATAAGCTTATATCCCTATCCTAAACGAATATCTTTTCCATACCTACAATCCAAACACCGCAAATAAACATAAAAATGAGACCATAGAATATTCAAATATATGTCCAAGTTGTGCGCCTGAAGATAATGAGGTTTTAAATATAATCTGAAACTGATTTCATATTTGTGGGGGTGGGGGGTAACACAAAGTTTATAAGGTTTGGATTGTAAGATATTTACTTGCTTAATTTAAATTGAAACAATATTTGGATATTTTTTTTATAAAAAAATCTGTAGTCTGATTTAGGTTTCTGATAGTCCGATTTATCCCTGCATGGCTGATATGGTGCCACGTAGGAACAAAAATGCTGTCTAAACCGTTTTGGGTGTAAAACAAACGGTTCTAAAAGTTGAAGAAAGGCCAAATTCCTGTTTAAAAATGACGGGGAAAAAATAAAATGACTTTGTTTATCCCACCACCTTCTTAGCGAGGCCCTCACACCTGCGGCCTGCCACGGAAACATCCCCAGCCCAGCCCAGAGTAGCAGGCACGAGCGCCCGGATTAGCCCAGTACCTAGATGTAGCCCGTGGGCACGCACGACACCCGAACCCAGCAGTTGGGCTCGTGTGTTTCCTGGGCTGCTGCAATACGTTCCATCGTAGTTGGGCCATGAATTTGCTGCCAGCTGAATTAGAAGAACACCGGTCGCTGGCTGAGGCTGAATAAAAACGCAGGCTTGGACGTGCGCTCGCCAGTCGCCGCCACCACCCGTCGGGCACCTCCCCACCGGCCGCCGGCGTCAGAGAAGACGCCTGCACTGCACGCCTGAAGGAAGACACCGCCTCATGAATCAAAGTTCTATTCCAGGTCGAAAAGAAAATTTGTTCCGGACAGAAGATGGCAGATGTTCCATACAAAGAAATAAAATGTTCCACCCCATGCAAGGAACACGGCCGGCTTCGGCGAGTGAACTCTAGCCGTGCGCGCACGGTTGAGCTGTCTTGCTCTGTTAGATTCTACTCTACTCGATTTATTTCCTCCACAAACAGGCTTGGATTTGTAGTCAGCGATCACAACAGAGTTGTAGCTTTTGTAGGGTTGTGATGACTGATGAGCATTGACCTGATGGCTGAGGCTGTTGTATGCACTGTGCAGCTTAGCTCGGTGGCACAAACAGAGTTGAGATGACTGATGAGCATTGATCCGTTCGGCTGGCTGGCCAGCCCACTCACGGAAGCACTGTTTATGTGAACAGTATTTTCAGGCAGAACTGTATTCCCTTCCTACGATAATCAGCCGGAACAGTATTTTAGATTATTTTTCAGTTCTGTCGAACAGGCTGTACGGTATCCCAAGCTGCCGCTAGTCTGCTACACTAGATTGACTGACGATGCGCCATCACTTGTTACCTACGCTGCACGGCATAAGGAGGGGGGCTCACTTTTCCTAACAATTCTCGAAAAATTCGGAGAAGAGATAGTAGGACCGATCGCTTTCGTTATGGTTCCATCGTCCCTTTCAGCTCTGTGGACTCAAGAGTCAAGCATCTGACAAATCCACCTAGCTAGTGCGTGCGTGTGTGTCCTTCGGTGAAGGGAAACGATGGGGCAGCGCCATGTTGGTTGCCCCCGTCCTGACGGAAAAATTACTCCCTCGTCGTGGACGTGCGATGTGCATCAGGCAACAGAAACAGGGCATGCGAACTGTTGAGGGAAACTTGCATTGAGTGTTGCAGTTGCAGCGAATCAGCATCAGCAGCAGGTTCTGGGTGGTGGTACACTGGCCTCGTCAAGGCGAAACTGAAAAGAGCTCGGCTGCCCCCCAGGTCTCCATGAAGCTTTGTTATTAATGGATCCATCCATACATAAGCCGGTGGCTGGAACATAACAAAAAGCTCCATCTTGGTGCTCAGCTGCTGTCGACAATTTCATTTCCCTCCTGCGCACGTTACATATCTCGGGCCTTACCACTCACCAGAGACAGACAACGCTTCCTTAACCACACACAGCCTACCGTGCGATTGATCCCTGCATGCCATTTCTCAACACGCACGTCATCTTGTAGTAGTGTTGGATACTTGGATTGGCTGTCCAATGCTAGAAGTGAAGACAAAACAAAAGCTTTCGATCTGTTCACTGCAGCTCCGAATTGAAGCTTCCGACGAAGGACGAACGGGACGGCAGAAAGGTGCAGCTGCCTGGCATCTCTTTTCCAGGGATCGGATTCGGGAAAAGTCTCACTGTCTCACCCAATAATCATGGAAGGGTACCTGGTTCACGTGGGAATATGCCAGCACAAGTGCACAAGCGCCGGAGAAAAAAAGAAAAAACAAGCAGAGAACGATGCCCCGCCCGGGGGTCGTCCGTATGGTCCACCACATGCAATGCAGATCCGCTGAGCTCACCAAACTCGCCACAGGGTCAGTGTCGGTCACCGCCAACCTCGCTCGCCCTACTCAATTCCATCGTTTTCCTGCGCCCAGCTGCGCTGCACCCGCACTGCGCTACGGTCTCGCGGTGGCGGTAGCGGTAGCCGCCAAGGCCGTCGGCGTCACTGTCGCAAGCTCGCCGAACCGCACCAAACAGGGCTCTGTTTTTCCACGCGGACGCGGGCAAGCTCGCTCGGCGCCTTGCCAACACCGCGCGCGTGTCAGTGTGGCTCGTTCTCGTTCGTCGCTGGATGGTCCACTTCCTTGGGTTCGGCACGGTGGGGAGAACGGAGGAGGGATCGTCGTCGTTCGGTCCGGTTTGGTGAGGCGGATCCATGAGGTCCACGCTTAGTGAACGCTTTGGGTGGAAGAAGGGTTCCCGTCTGGAATTAGGCGAGACTGTGAGAGGCGCACACATTTTTTGGAGATCCTGGAAGGTCGGAAGCCTGTCAGCTAATCACATTGGACAGGAGAGGCGTTTGAAGGGCCCATGCTGCTGTTGCGATTCCTACATCCGACTTGCCTCGGCCGGCAGGGCGGGCCCCTGTATTATGGTCTGGACTCTGGAGTCTGGACGGGGGTTTCTGGTTCTCACCGGAAGTTCAATTACCCCTGCGCGGCTGCGCGTCAAGTCAGACCAGGCCAACCAAGGACGTCTGGACGCCAGTTTCGACCGCATGCGCTGAGGAGCCTGTTCGCTGGTTGGTAGAGTTGATAAGTGTGATTAGTGCTGGTTTGTTGTAAGAGAAAAATACTGTTAGTTAGTTGATAAGCTGGCCGAAACTAACAAACGGACCGGCTGAGGGTCGTCTGGTGCGTCATGATTTTGGCGGCATCCATTCTGACCTTCCCATTCCCAAGAGGGCCGGCCAGGGCACACGTACTCCACGCGTGCTGTAGCCCGGTTTCGGTGGCAGGCATCTTGAGTCGACTCCGGCGCTGGGGCTGCCGCACAAACTCTCATGGACGTTGTATGTTCTTGGGCCACGTTTAGTTCGGCGGAGTCAGCGCCGCCCGAATCACTGTAACTATACTGTAGCTGCAGTGACATTTTGTTTTTATTTGGTACTAATTGTCTAATCGTTGACTAATTAGGCTCAAAACGTTCGTCTCGCAAAGTACAACCAAACTGTGCAATTAGTTTTTGATTTCGTCAACATTTAGTACTCCATGCATGTACCGCAAGTTTGATGTGACGAGAAATCTTCTTTTTACGTAGTGCCAAATTCTGGAATTTGGGGAACTAAACACCCTTGGTTGCTCTTGCAATGCCAGCGGGTAGCATGACAGGGTTGCTGATTCACACTGCGAGCGATTGTAATTCCCTGTAAAGAACTTGTGCAAGCATGTTAGTGCCACCGAGGCACTGAGCCGAATTTTGGAAAACTTTTTTTTTTTTAGGAAATACTTCCTCCGTTCCAAATTATAAGTCGCTTTAACTTTTTGATATATCCATTTTGCTATGCATCTAAATTCTATGGGCTTGTTCGCTGGTCCGAGGAAACCAGCCAGCCGGCTGGTTCTCCCTCGCGCGACACTGTTCATCCATCAGTTTCAGCCAAGATTCTGCTAGCCGAACGGGGCCTATGTACCCAAAAAAGTCAAAGCGACTTATAGTCTGGAACGGAGGGAATAGAATACTACACCTAAGTTAACTGGTGTTCAACATTAAACAAGCTACACAACCTAAATGTCAAAGTACCTTTTTTGCGCAAGAAATGTCAAAGTACCTAGGCATCAAGTAATACACTGTAACTTATTCGATTAGTGACCAAAACTTGTCATACCAAAGGTTAGTCATATCACAGTTTTTTCGGCACCTGTTTGGTTACTGTCACAATTATAACGTGCCACACTTTCTTAGCATCATGTCTCACACATCATAAACTCATCTCTGTCCTAAACTTCGTCATAACTGTAGCTTTTCTCGCTACAGTTTCTATGGCAGTCATAGTTTACCACAGATTAGGTGTGACAAACTACGGCACCTACCCAAACAGGCCTAACTACGTCAGCACTAGATAACAGTAGTAAGTCCAAATTAAAGAGGGTGTCTAATGCACGGTTGTATGTGGCTACGATAGGATTTGAAGTGATTTGCTGTCAGGAAGACAAAATGTTTCCATGTTTAACCCTTTTTGAGCAGCTCAGCAGACTCTCTGCACTGCGTTTTGATTAATATAAGAAAACAAAGTAGAAGAAATAGACCGGCATCTTGTCCTTTGTTTAAACAGACTCGTATGTTGTTTTGGATAGGTGCAGGTATATATAGCGATCACACAAAAAGCTAACTGATGTTTTGAAAAGTGAAGCTTCTTATTTTCATAAACAAATGTATATTTAGAAGCATGTCATATATACTTTCTACTATATGGTTAAGGTTGAAAACGAATGTATCCTCTGTCGCTACGAGTAGTCCCAAAAGTTCATGTCTGTTACAGAAATGTAATGGTAGACTGTCCGTCAGTTATAGGGGTATTCTTGTAATTTTCAAACCACCTTGGTTTCCATGCTGGTCTTAAAGGCCTCGTTCGCTGGCCTAAAACTTGGCTGAAACTGACTGAAAAACATTGTTTTTGCTGAATTGTTGTGAGAAAAAAACATTGTTCCAACTGAAAAAAAAGTCGAACAAGCCGAATATAGGATAAGCCAGGCCAAAATCACAGGCTGTTTGAGGAGAGGTTGAGTTTCCCTGCAGCAAGGGTACCAGGACCGCCAGACACAGGTTCACGATAGAGGTAAAAAATCAGCTTACCTGAATAGCCTAGGATTGGGGCCAATGGGGAAAAAATGACTTTTATACATACTCCCTCTGTATATAAAAGACCGTCGTTCTCTGATTCAAACTTTTTCCCAAGAAAGACCTTCGTTCTACAATCCGTATAGCTAACAGAGTAGGGTGACAGCTATATGGGACCCACTCCTGAAACCACCACTCCACATCTAAGGTAAGCGCGTGTCCAGTTCCACCCCAAAATCCCAAAAAGTGCTACAGTAACTATCACATCGAATGTTTACGGTTCATGCATGGAGCATTAAATGTAGACGAAAAAAAACTAATTGCACAGTTTGGTGAGAAATTGCGAGACGAATGTTTTGATCCCTAATTAGTCCATGTTTGAACACTAATTACCAAATAAAAACGAAAGTACTACGGTAACCCAAAATTCCAACTTTCTAGAACTAAACACGCTTTAAGAAAAGGCATCGTAGCCGTAATAAAAGAAAAAAAAAGCACGTACACTTGGACGCTCTCCTCTCCACTTGTTTCATCCCAGCATGTCTCCTCCGTGGCTACGAGTAGTCCCGAACGTTCGTGTCCACTTGCTTGTTACAGAAATGTAATAGTAGACTGTCAGTGTTAGTCAGTTATAGGGTATTCTTGTAATTTTCAAATCACATTTTGGTTTCGTGCTTGGTCTTAGAATCACCGTCTTTTTGAGACGGGGGAGTAGGAGAAAAACCGACGAGAGCTCAAGGTGGTAGCCTGGCACTGGCAGGATGCATGGAGCAGCAATATGGTGTTGGTGGCGCTCTATTGTGAAGCCGTGTGGCGGCCATGGCGGCATGTGCAAATGTTTTTTTTTATTTGGATGCAGGGACGAACATCAGTACAGGGATAGGGTTAGTAGTGTCATCTTTGTGTTCCAAAACCTAGAATGCTAACTTATTTTGGATGGAGGGAGTATATTGTTTCTGCTTTCTAAAGACACTCTTTAAACTTTCTTTGCCTTGAAGTACTACTATAGGGATTTAAAGTGTTAGGATATATCATTCGTAATAAGTTTTTATTATTCCTACGTACTTTAAATCCTTTCTTCCAAAAGGTTGGCGCTTATTGTTTCACTGCAGGGATGCCGAAGAAGCGACGTGCCGTGAAGGAATCGCTTTTGGCCGCACGATGGCCTGATACGCCTATGGTGCTTGAAACTGACTACAGCCCCGTTCGTTTCGCTGAAAAAACAAACCAAAATACTGTTTCGGCTGATTTGTTGTGAGAGAAAAACATTGTTTTAGCTAAAAAAACGGATTATAAGATAAACGAATAGAGCCTATATGGTGATTGCTGATAAACTGAAGAACAATGAGCAGGCCCGATCGGTGGCATAGTCTTTAGTTTCGCGAAGCACGAGTTGAGATGGAGGAGCTCCGTAGTTTGGAGGTGCTTAAGAATAGTATGTGTTATAATAATGTAGCTCTTGAACTTGCCTATTTCGCTATTAGGTCAGGTCGTAGAAGCTTTTTTTTTTTGGCTTCTTTTCCTGAGTTTGCTTTATCCCTATCCTGTAATGACACTACTTGACGGTTAGAAATTTTGGTGCACCGACGGTAAGCCCGTTTCCGTTCCGAGGCCACTTGCCACGGCCCGGCGGCACACCGGTCGACACAGGAAGCTCTCTGCCCGTGAAGTCTGAACCCAAAACCCGACTGGGGCCAGGAAACAAGTCAAAGCAGCCTGATTGTTTGGTTTTTTAGTTTCTAAAATTTATGTCACATCAAATATTTAGATATTAATAAAAAGTATTAAATATAGATTAATTACAAAACCAATTACATAGATGAGGCTAATTTACGAGATGATTTTTTAAGCCTAATTAATATGTCATTAGCACGTGTTCACTGTAGCACCACGTTGTCAAATCATGAACTAATTAGACTTAAAAGATTCATCTTATAAATTAGTCATAAGTTATGTAATTAGTTTCATAATTAATCTATATTTATATATATATATATATATATATATATATATATATATATATATATATATATGTATATATGTCAAACATTCGACGCGACGAGAATTTTAGACGTCACTGCACAAACGAAACACCCCAAAAGCTCCTATAAAAGTTCCATCAAAGCATCAACGCAATTGTCCACGTGGCCAGCATCCCCATCCGCTCCGCCCGAAGTCTGCAAGAACCCCTGCCCGCCCGAAGTCACCTACCTCCGCCCTCCAGTCCCAGATCCGCCTCCTCCTCCCTTCCAGATCTCCCACCCACTCGAGAGTCGAGATCCACCGCCTCCGCGCCCCCTCACCGGAGCAGCGCGAGGAAGCGGGGGGCAGAGGCCAGCTATGGGCAAGGAAGGGGCCAGCGGCGGCGGCGGCGGCGGCGACGGCGGCATGTCAGAGTCGGTGATCCGCAAGGTCCTGATCTCGTATATGTACGTGGCGGTGTGGATCTTCCTCTCCTTCTCCGTGATCGTCTACAACAAGTACATCCTCGACCCCAAGATGTACAACTGGCCCTTCCCCATCTCCCTCACCATGGTGCACATGGCCTTCTGCTCCTCCCTCGCCGTGGCGCTCGTCCGCGTCCTCCGCGTCGTCGACCTCCCGTCCTCGCCCGCCATGACGTCGCAGCTCTACGTCTCCTCCGTGGTGCCCATCGGCGCGCTCTACTCGCTCTCGCTCTGGTTCTCCAACTCCGCCTACATCTACCTCTCCGTCTCCTTCATCCAGATGCTCAAGGCGCTCATGCCCGTCGCCGTCTACTCCATCGGGGTGCTCTTCAAGAAGGAGACCTTCAAGTCCTCCGCCATGCTCAACATGCTCTCCATCTCCTTCGGCGTCGCCATTGCCGCCTACGGCGAGGCCCGCTTCGACGCCCGCGGCGTCGCCCTGCAGCTCGCCGCAGTCGCCTTCGAGGCCACGCGCCTCGTCCTCATCCAGATCCTCCTCACCTCCAAGGGCATCTCCCTCAACCCCATCACCTCGCTCTACTACGTCGCGCCCTGCTGCCTTGCCTTCCTCGTCGTGCCCTGGGTCTTCGTCGAGCTGCCCAGGCTGCGCGCCGTCGGCAGCTTCCAGCCGGACCTCTTCGTCTTCGGCACCAACTCGCTCTGCGCCTTCGCGCTCAACCTCGCCGTCTTCCTGCTCGTCGGCAAGACCTCCGCTCTCACCATGAACGTCGCCGGCGTCGTCAAGGACTGGCTGCTCATCGCCTTCTCCTGGTCCGTCATCCGGGACACCGTCACCCCCATCAACCTCTTCGGCTACGGGATCGCCTTCCTCGGGGTGGGGTACTACAACCACGTCAAGCTGCAGGCGCTCAAGGCCAAGGAGGCACAGAAGAAGGCGGCGCAGGCCGACGAGGAGGCCGGCTCGCTGCTGCAGGAGCGCGACTCGCACGGCGACCGCAAGACTGACAACCAGGCCTAGCGAGTGTGACGGATCTCATGATCCAACCGCCATCGCCCGATTCGGTCGGTTCTGAACCCAGCCCCCCTGCCTAGTGTACTCCAAATGTGTGATCCAAGATCCAACCCTTACAAGTTTGATGCAAAATTTGTTCATTTCTTGTCTTTGACTTGATCTGGTGGTAGCAAGGCAAATAAGCACGGGAAAGATGCAAGCTTTGTGTCGAACATGTGAAAAAAATATATATGAGCACCTTTTTTTATCTTTTTTGGCCAGTTGTAGCTGTTACTACCACTTAAACAGTGAGCAAAATTGTTTGCATTATGTATATTGCTATGATTGGTCGGTTTTGTCTCGTTAATACATAAAAAATTGGACCCATTAGTGCGAAAGGAGTGTAATTTCAGAGAACTGATCACAAGAATCCAAACTTTTATATTCTCAGTGCCGCTGTTAGTTTTTATTGCTCTAATTAATTATCTTGGGACATTGGACAGGAGACCTGGTGCAAACACCATCTGAAAATTGGTGGCTTGATACATGAATGATTTCCACGGAGCCGACGTCGGTTTGGTGCTTTGACGCCTAACCCCATTGGTTGTTCTTGTGGGGTGTCTTGAGGAAATTGTTGTGTAGGGAACATCAGGACGTATATCAGCCTGCTGGACCAGAAGAAACTTGGATCTCACAATGTCACTTTTCTTTTTTTTTGGAGCCAATACTATTGTTTCGCTATTCTTTTTCCATTTTTTGTCCCTTCCGAAAGCCTGTACTGTATTGACTCAATGAAGGGAACTCTACATCAGTACTTCAGAATTCAAATGACAATCACATGGTACTATCTACAACTCCCTCCGTTGCAAATTTTATAGACATTGCTTTTGCTATGCACTTAAATACGCGCTATGTCTAAATATATAACAAAAGAAATATATCTAGAAAAGCCAAAACGTTTTATAATACGGAGGTTGTATCTTCTATAAGGAATGATCTTACTGAAATTCGCAGCTGATCTGTTTCTTCTACATGTCTTGTGTCACGCTTCCTGAATCAGTCCAAAGTGTCTGCACTGAAATTGGACGCTTTGTTCCTTCCCATTGGTTGGATTGAATCCAACGGGGAATCTGAAGAATTGATTGTTTGCGGAGCATCAGCATTCATCCCCTTAATCTACATGCAGGGCTAGAAGAAAGTTGTTTGGTACTCCTTTTTCATTTCATTTCATCCCTTGTTGCCGGGAATCAATCATTCAGTGTAGTGAACTCTATAGGAGTGAAGATGCCAACAGACGTTTGGCAGGCTCTGGATTCTCCTAGCCAAACATACTTTTTTTTTTGTGATTCTCAATCACATTCTTTGAAAATGTTTGGTAGAGATTCTAAATTGGGATTCTCTTAAGAAAAAGAGTGCAAAATGAGAAGGAGACGAATCAGAAACAGACGAAGCACCCTTTTGGGTGATTATCCCTTGTAGTGTCAAAAATGAGGCCCTAAAATGAGGCCCCAACTTATATATATTCGTTCACTCTACTGAGAATTGCAACGGGGTCTGGTTCTTCTGCTCGTCATGTGGTGTGATGCTTCCCAGTAGTCTGTTGACTGTTGCAGTGCTGGTTGTGACTTGTGATGTCGCTATGCCAGTGAAGTCTACGATTTTTTAGGGTAATAAACTCAATACGGTTATATACCACCAACAGACGGTAGGCTACGAATTTTTTAGGGTAATAAACTCATCAATACGTTTATATACCACTACCAACAGACGGTAGGCTTTGACTTTTTTAGGGTAATTAGGTAGCGTGTGCGTGTTTTGCTACGAGATAACTAAATCTTTTGTACTAAAAACACATGGATCGCATGATAAAATAACAATACTGTTAAATTAAATACCGACGTTAAAGTGACATTTAATTCAAAAAATAAAGTTCGTGAAATTAACACAGTCACGGAGAGCGCGGCGTCGCAGGCTCACAAACTCTACTGTATAGATTTTTTCGTGATATAGCTAAGATAATATTTTATATCGGCAGAAAGAATTCTCCGATATCCATATCTTTCATGCGCCAATAAATCTATGAATAAGTTTCGTTGTATCTCCGTATAATCCTGTACACACAGGTTCGAGTATATATGTAAATATTAGTGCCTGTCATATGGATAATACTGCGTGTCATAAAAAATCTCATAAATTTTTAAAACAAAGTATGTTATACTCATTGTATAAATATGTGTGGCTTTAGGACTATTTCACACAAACATATATTGTAGAATAAGGTATCCACTCGAATGTCAGATGTTGAATTAGGTATTGTAATTCTTAATTTCGACATATTTTTCAGGTCAAGGCAACCAATGTTGATACTTTTCTTAGTGGTGCATAATTTTATGGTGCACCTCTTGACTATCTGAGTAAGGACAAATTAGCACTGCAAAGGCTCAGAAAAGCTACTGAGAAGGCCAATGTTGAGTTTTCCTTCACTATACATTCTAAAACCTATGTCCCTATTTATCATTGCCGATACTTTTGATGCAAAGCAATTCAACATTACCATGATCAGATATAAGTATGAATCTCTTGTGAGTAATCTCATAGAGGGACTCTCATTCTTTATGTGATTTGCCTCAAGGATATTGTCAGAACGATGGACCCATGTTGGAATGTTGCACAAAAAAATATCCACGTTTTATCCACGATTTATTTCCCATAAATACATACGGGTACTATGATAACACTAACTACACCAAATGAAAGATTAGAGAGAATTTGCATTGCCTCCAGAATGATTTATTTATTAAGTTCTTTGGACTCTACAGGTAGTTTTGAAATATATATTTGCATGTCTTATCTCGTATCCTAATTCAAAATTTTGTAATTTAATTAGAATATTTAGGTGATTGTATATATATAATATTCAATATAAGAATAATCTATGCATGATCTTCTTGAAAGATTTCTGCAGTGTAAAGACATCTTCGTTTTTCATGCATGCTCGTGCTAACGCTACGGTAAAAATAAAAGAACAACATATCAATTAAAAAATAAAAACAAAAATCATGCTCAAAGTCAAAGAGATAAATTATGGATGCTTGAATTTTGTCATCCATTATCTACCGGCGTGCCTATAAAATAGACTGAATAAACAATTAAATATAAATAGAAAACTAAATTAATGAAAGGATCATTGCAAGACATCAATTATCTCATAGCTTCGGACAATATCGCAAAGCTACTAAAAACTGGAACCATGCTCTCACCTCAAACATTGTCTAGATAAATGGATTACAATGAAAGAAATGGATATCAGAGATTTCTTCTTGTCAATATAAAATATTATCTTAGCCGCATCACGGAAACGTCTATAAAGTAGAGTTTGTGAGCCTGCTACGCCACGCACTCTGTGACTGTGTTAAATTCATAAACTTTGCTTTTTGGATTAAATGTCACTTTAACGTTGGTATTTAATTTTTACAGTATTGTTATCTTATCGTGCGATCCGTGTGTTTTTAGTATAAATTGTTAGTTATCCCGTAGCAACGCACGGGCACGCTACGTAGTATAAATATAAAGAATGAAAAAAACGACAAGAAAGATTGGCATTAGGCCAACTCCTTTTGATTCTTTACAAACACATCTGAAAGTTAACATGTGGACTGTGGGCTGTGGACATCAAATCAAAATAACAAAAAGAACATGGATTCGACCATAAGTAGCATATGCCCTCCTTTTTTTTGAAAAAAAGAAAAGTACTACAGAGTCACATCCCTAACTCGCAACCTAATTAAGAGTAAGTTCTCGCAAGCCTAGCTCCCCAGCCATTATTAAACTGCATGAAGGGCTCCGAAATGATGACCACTATTTGAAAAAAAGAGTAAATGATTATTGTTTCTTTCCATGGATGATTGTTGTTTCCTTCCATGCATGTGGCCCCAGATGATCGATTTGTTTCCTTCAAAACGGACGGGGATCGTAGTGATGGCAGTTTCTTTTTCTATCACGTGGGGTATCGCACGGGGTGGGTAGATGGACGAACCAAAACAAATGTTGCACAAAAAATGTCCACGCTTTATTCTTTTTAGTTATAGGAGATAAACTCAACACAGTTATATATACCACTACCAACAGACGGTAGGCTCACTTGCAGTACCTCCTCTCTGGTTCTCAAGTTTCGGTTGCTTTGAACCTCTGCAGCTGCTGGTTGGTACCAAACTTAGCACAGGACAGTAGTTTAGTCAAGTGATAGTCTGCAGCCTGAATTCCGTCGGAGAACCTTACACAGTACATCTGTTTAACAGTAGTTCGAAGAACGTTCCTGCCGACGCGTTTGGCTAGTGAACACTTTACTCTGATGACAGCAGGAACTCCCGTTGATCTACATTACACTTCGTGCCACGTTTTGATATCTTTAGTTTTTACCTGTTTTTAAGAATCTAACGTTTGGAAACTGGGTGGGATCAAAACAGGCCCATTTTTGTTGTCAGTTACATGGCTGTTTTTGCTGTCAGTTTTTACAAGATTCTTAAAAACATGAAAGCTGGCGATATCCAGTTTTTGCTAGTTTCTTATGACCCAAAGAGGAATAAATGAAGTCAGATTCTTAAAATCTAGGGCCAAACACCCCACCAGTTCTTGCGCAGAATCAAGATTTTAAAAACGAAAGACAAAAACTGGTTTTTAGGAATCCGAAACTGATCTCGGTTAGGTTCGTAGCTTGTTAATTCATGTGGCACATAATCAACAAGATCCCTTAGAATGCAGGAATTCCATTTGTACGTACTCGGAAGCGTAGCTCGGGAAGGCGCTTGCAGTTGCACGGACCCAGCTCACATGATCCGCGTTGTACCCCGTTGCGTTCGGGCCGCAATAATCGAACGCCGCTGCCAGCTTGCCGGACGGTTTGTACAATTGTACAGTCCGTGCGGTTAGACCATGACCACGGCGGAACGGGACGACGCTGCGGGCGGCGGGAGAGAGGAGATCTTGTTGATGCAAATCGAGATCTTGCGTGCACCCCGGGAAAGCATCGTGGTTTTCTTCTGCCTTCGATTTCTCTGCAGGCTTTACGTACCATAGCTGAAGCCTGGAGGCCCATAAAAGATAAGTGGCCCAGAAGGAGGCCAGGTTGCCGTCTGTTCGATCTGGGCCTCCAAACAATGAACCCGAAAGGACACCATGGCCCTGCCTAACTGCTGCCAACAACGCGGCCCGTTCAAGCATGCTGCAGCGTGATGGTAGCAGTAGTAGATTCCATTCCAAACCCGATCGTCAGTTCCAAACCCAAGGGTTCAGTATGGTCACCGACTCTTTTTCTCGAGTATGAATCCATCAGCTCCGTTCAAGGCTCCGCACCTGCATGCCATGGTTCGCTTTGACGAGAAGAGGCAGAGTTCCGTCGAAAGTTCCTTTTACAGAAAGCGTTCTCTTCAGTTTTGCGTACTTGGAATAATGATGATGATGAAGTACTAGCAGCGAGATGCCCAAATAATTTAGTTTTTTTTTTGCTAGCTTTTGCTGTTTGGGGTGCTCCATTCACAAAGCAAAGGTGAAGAGGCAGATGCTGTGAACCGGCTGATGTTTATTTCTTTGGCACTCCCGATTTTTGAGCTCAAAGTGGTCCTGGCAGTGGCAGACCGTAAAAGGTGCGGCACATATGCATCTGGCGGCTGGTTCGCGACGTACGTACTACGGCCGACGGACTGGACCCGTTGCACGCACCCAGCCGCAGCCGGCCATAGTGCCCAAGTGGCCGCCGGCGCCGGCTGACCTCTTATTCCGGCCGGGGAGAAACTGGGGCGCGGCTCGCGAAACAGCTCTCGCGCCAAGGGGAAAAGGCTTAGGCCTGGCCTGGCTTCGCACTTTGGGTTGAAAACACGTCGGCTCGCACCTGCATATGCACGATTCTCTGTTTATTGCAACTCATGTAGTACTGGCGTGCCACTATTAGCAGCAACGGTTGGTCGATCGACGAAGTAGGGTAGTAGTAGCATAATAGTAATGGGCCGGGGAAGTTTCGTGACAAATTCACGGGGGGCATGCAAGACCATTCGGCAGAATCGTTATAGGAAGCCGACACTCCTGGTCACGCAAGAATGATTACAAACTGGAGTACACAAAATTGAAGTTCTAGGCGCTTGCTTTTGCTTTAACTTTTGGAACGGCGATGCACTCGCAATGGCCGGGAGCCTGGGACACACAGTAAAACGCATAACCTGTAGGGTTTTGTGGGAAAAAATTTGGACAACGCATTTTTTTGGTAGGTGACGTACCGGCTTTGTTCGCTCCTGTAAGTGTAACAGTACAGGAGTCCTGTTTGTAGGGAATGAACAGTGCGTCGTTTGCTCTTGACAAGCCCTCTTCTTTAATGTTCGTCTGGTTTATTATTTCCTATACTAATCTAATAATATAACACAACAGACTCTTATCTTCTAAAATATATACTCCCTCTGTCCCTGAATAAATAGATTGCTAGAGTTGTCTTAATTAAGTCAAACTTTTTAAACTTTAACTGAACTTCTTAAAAAAGGTTAAGACTTATGGTATCAAATTAGTATCATTAGATTTACCATAGAATATATTTTCATAGGGTGCTTATTTTATGTCATAGATGTTGTTACTCTTTTCTATAGAGTCGAAATCTAGGAATTGATTTATTTGGAGACGAATGGAGTAGTAACGGATGACAAACATATAAAAAATCAAACCGTTGTTTCTAAGGAAGTTAAAGTCTTGATGTGAGTTTTAGGGTTAGATTTTCGAGAATTGGCGGTTAGATTTGAAGGTTGAGCAACGACAATGAGGGAAGGCCGGTGTGACAATGGATGCAGTATTTAGTGTGCGGGGTAACAAGATAATGGACGCATCGCCAAACAAGGTACCATAGGAAGGCGAATGGTTAGGGTTATGATTGGCGTATCTAGATGACGACCTCGTGGAAGCGTGGTGGCGAGAACCATCAGAGAGACGATTGGAGGGACTTCAACATATGGACGAGGAGGGTGCGGTCGAGTTTCAATAGGAGGGGCAGGGCTGAACAAAGGATGTATGCCAACATAAACGTAGAATTTTAGACTCCACGAGTACCAATTATTGCAACGTAACACGCATGCCTTCGTGCAAGCTTGACCGCTAGCAGAGTAGCAGCTGCCAGCTGGAGCATCTGTGTGTTGCCCCACTTTCCAAATTTCCATCCATTCTTCTGCTCTACTTAAAAACCAAAAAGTAATAATTAGCTCCTTAAATCCAAACAGATCATGTTAATATTTTAACTAGTCCGATTATTAGCTGAATATTCCATTGATTAGACCAAACTTAGCTAATATTAGCTTTGAACTATTTCGTGGCATTGTTTCCAAGACATATAGACCGAAATGAAACTTCGAATGCAAAGTTTTATTTTATAGTTTTATAGGCATTTAATTTC
This sequence comes from Miscanthus floridulus, assembly GCF_019320115.1. NCBI lineage: Eukaryota > Viridiplantae > Streptophyta > Magnoliopsida > Poales > Poaceae > Miscanthus > Miscanthus floridulus. Next base: position 118,080,126 of record NC_089585.1, on the reverse strand, counting down.
ATGACTCATAGAGAGTTGATAATCGTGTCAAGTGAATTTCATATAAATGAAACTCTCTTCTCTCTCTTCTTAAATACATTGTCATATCATCAAAATAGCTATGTGGCAACCTATTTAATGCAAATAAAATCCACATGAAACTCTGAGAATGGCCTAACAAAAGGATAACATTCCACGGCAAGTTGCGTGCATCGCAACATTTCGAGTCAATTTTTCCAACACTTGGTGCGGTGATACAGTATAAGACTCCACAGATGTACTCCCTCCGTCTCAAAATAAGTGTCGATATGATATTCATGCCAGTCAAACTTTCTCAACTTTGACTAGATTTATAAAAAAAATATTAGCAACATTTTTATCTTCAAATGAATTTATTATGAAAATAGATTCAACAATTCTATCTAATAATATTAATTATATACTATAAATATTGTCTTTTACTATTTATCTATTGACATATTTTTTTACTAAATCTGTCAGATTTGGTCACATAAAATCTATCGATAGATAACTAGACACTATCATATATATTAATATTTTCTTGTATATATTTGATCAAAGTTAAAGGCGTTTGACTTTCAGGAAAGAGAGCAACATTTATTTTGCGAAGGAAAGAGCATGAGGTAGTACCAATTAATGCAACAACACACATGGCGTGGTGGGGTTGACCGCTAGCAGCTATTGACGTCTAATTTCTGACTGTCTGCGAAGAAACGAATAAAAACACACCTTGCCACACCACAGAGATGGAAACTAGCGAATTGAAACCGTTGATATAGGTGTTCGCCTACTGTTTCTGCGATATTCGCTTTCTCATGCATGTGATTCAACACGCATCATGCTGCTGCATGTGCCTGGTTGGATCTTTGGTCAGCCTCGGACCCTGCGAATCAAATCGACCTAGACATTCAATTTAGCAGTTAAAATTTCGTCCAAAATTGGATCACCAGTTAAAATGTACGAAGTGATAGCACTTACTCCTACTGAAGTAGGACAGCGCTGTACGCCTGTACCCAGCAGGAGCACACACAACTCACTTTTGTTCACCTGAAACGATCGTTGATTATTATTGTTGGTTGGTTTGGTGTAAGAGAAAAATATTATTCTAACTTATAGTCCATAGTCAACCAAGCGAACACAGGCTTGTTGAGTTGCTAGTGGCGTCAGCACCCAGCTAATTTCCATTAACTAGCTAGCTAGTCCGGCCCAGTGCGCGCGCATGGATGCATTTGTAATTGCAGCTAGCTGGCTTTTTTTTTTTTTAAAGATGGCAAGAGATTTGCCAGATTTTTATTAGACGAAGGAAAAGAGAAAAATCTCTTGCCGTGGCCAGATTTTTACAAAGCACAACGGGAGCACCACCACGGCGCACTGGCCGGCGACCCAACTAGGTGCCCTCAAGGACAACATCTTGAAAAACCTAGGAACAAAAGCAGAAAACGAAAAAAAAGCTCTAGAAACAACAAAGACGAAAAACCACTAATACTCCTGCTGAATACTAGCTGGCTTTTTACTTTGTGGTTTTCCGACGTCCTTTTCCGCGATCCAAAACCATCGGCGAACCTGCGAACCTGGCACCACCATATGCAGATTGCAGTTGCAGAGTCGTCCGTCAAGCACCACCGATCGAATTCCGCGTCAACTCAGCCCGGACACACTTGCCAATCGTCCACTATATATACACGTCCAAGCCAAAACCTAGCATCCCGCACTACATACCACAACACACTTTGCATCGATCGATCAGTCACAAGATCGAGAGAGCAAGAGCAAGCACTACTGCTTCGTTCTGTCTAGTCTAGCTATATATATCGACGAGGGTTTAGTGAGGTTCCTTGGTTGTCGATCTCTAGATTGTTTGCAGCTGGTTTGAAGGGCGACAACCATGATCCCGGGATCCGCGGTGTACCACGTCGTGGAGGCGATGGCGCCGCTGTACACGGCGGCGGTGCTGGGCTACGCGTCGGTGCGGTGGCTCAAGGCCTTCTCCGACGAGCAGTGCGCGGGGATCAACCACTTCGTGGCGCTCTACGCCGTCCCCGTGCTCATCTTCCACATGGTCTCCACCAACGACCCCTACCACATGAACGAGCGGCTCATCGCCGCCGACACGCTGCAGAAGGCCGTCATGCTGCTCGCGCTCACGGCCTGGGCCTTCTGGTCCCACTTCCGCGCCGCCCGTCGCCGCCGCGACGGCGGGAAGCAGGAAGCGTCTTCCTCGTCGTCGCCGATCAAGTGGGTGGTGACCAACTTCTCGGTGGCGTCGCTGCCCAACACCATCATCATGGGCGTGCCGCTCCTGGACGGCATGTACGGGTCCGTGTCGGGCGGGCTCATGAAGCAGATCGTCGTCATGCAGTTCTGCATCTGGTACAACGTCGTCATCTTCCTCTACGAGTTCATGGCGGCGCGGGACGGCACCGCCAAGATCAGCCCCGCCGTGCCGGCGAAAACGGCGGACGAGAATCACGACCGTAGTATGGTCGACGAAAGCGGCGGAAGCAGTATTCATCGTCATGCCGCCGACCGTAGTAGCCATCACCAGGTGGTCGTCAACATTGAGATCACGGAGGTGGCGGCGGCGGCGGCGGTTGCGTCGACGACCACGGCACCAGTCGACGGCGCGGCGGCCGCGAAGGAGCTGGGCGCAGAGGACGATGGAGATGCTAACAAGGTGGCCGTGGATCTCCCGCCGCCAACGCCGGTCCAGCCGCAGGTGCCGTCGGTGATGCACGTCGTGTGGATGGCCACGAAGAAGCTTCTCCAGATTCCGAATACCTATGCCAGCTTCCTTGGCCTCATCTGGTCTCTCATGGCATTCAAGTGCGTCTCCGGTCCCTTCAATCTAGCTAGTACCATATCATATTTTTAGTATCTTATTGCCATTTCATATTTTTACTGTATATCTAAATTTCTCAATCGTGCTCACTAATGATTGCCCTAATCTGTTTCCTCTGCAGGATTGGATTCTCGATGCCAAAAATTGTTGGCGACTCTCTGTTCATCATCTACACAACCGCAGTTGGGCTGAGCATGTTCGCTTCAGGTCCCAATCTCACTAAAAACTAAATCTGGTCACGATTTAATTAAACAACAATTAATTTTTGGATTTTTTTAAACTCACTCTTTCCGTACCAAAATAAATGACGTTTTAGACTTTTAGACTTCTTATTTGACCGTTTATCTTAAATTAAATAAGACGAACGGTCAAACAAGAAGTCTAAAAGTAAAAAAACGTCACTGACTTATTTTGGAATGGAGGGAGTTCATGTTAATTTTGATTTGCTTAGACTTATGCCAACCTATATCACTACGGGTCATTTTCAGGGACGTTCATAGCGCGGCAGTCGCGGTTCGTGCCATGCGGGTACACCATCGCCTCGCTCTCCATGCTCCTCAAGTTCCTGATTGGCCCGGTCATCATGCTGCTCGCCTCGCTGGCCATAGGAATGCACGGCACCCTTCTGCACATTGCTGTCGTACAGGTGAGCCACCAACAGCCCAATACGTACATGAACTGTACACCTCCTTTTTTTTCCCTTACCGTATTTATTTTTGTTCAAACAAACAAAAAATTCAAAATTTAAAGCACGGCACTTCTAGTGCTAGCGAAGAGCAAAAACAAATTTCGATAGTATCGCATCATAACAGGAAAAATCTTTAAAACGGAAACGTGCTTACTTGTGTCCAGTAATATAAGTTGATGACGTCTGCCCAGCCGAGATTTTCCGTTGCATGACAGAAAAGGCATACTCAAATAAATGTGGTGCCGTTACAGACGCCAACCAGTGCTAGTAACGACGACGATACTACGCCGGGCTTGTGACAGAGCAACGGAGCCATGGTAGGCAAGCAAAAGCCAGCTCCAATTGTACCTCTAGGCCTCTAGCTAGAAGTACTTGCTCGTACAACATCGTGTCCACATTCGGTGATCATCTGAACGAATAATGTAATAAGGTTGACCTGAAACTAGTTAATAACCAATTCTTATTACCTTGTTTATTTGGGTACGGAAGAAGAACAGCTACCAGGAAATCAATACTGCTAGGAATAGGATAAATATAATTCGAAAATCAGAGCGAAACAAAAGTTACACCAGTTCCAGGATAACAACAACAAACAGCGTGCACACGGAAGCCTTTTAACTTAAAAAACTTTTTTTTTATTTCACTGCTAGGAGTAGCTGTTGCAGCATGCATATCTGAAAACTCACATTTTGCACATGCGTGTAAATATATTGCAGGCGGCTCTCCCACTGGCCGTGACCTCATTCGTGTATGCGGAGGAGTACAAGGTCCACGCCGACATCATGAGCACTGGGTTTGTACCTTTCACCGCTCACTTCTTACTGTCCTGTTAACAAAACTCTGTGGGATTAATAATAATGCACATTCTATTTACTGGTCTTATTTGCTGAATTCCATCGAATTATTAACCTTGCTGTTGCTGGTCTCGTCTCTCGCAGGGTTATTCTGGGGATATTTATCTCGCTGCCCGTCACAATTGTGTACTACATACTGTTGGGCCTTTGAATTTGTGATGGATTGATTTGGTTAAGAAAAGGTCCCCATCGCATGTGCAAAATCTGAAGCGGGCACATGAATTATATTGGTGGCTACACAGCTCACATGGACGCGAGACGGTGCAAAGGAAATGCTCCTGATGATGCTACCAAAACTCAATAAGATTTGATCACCGTCTGCTAGCTAGCAGTAGACGGTAGCTTACTACTATGACTAGCTGAATTACACGTGTTCTTTTTAGGAATGGTACCTTTATACATGTTCCAAAACATCTCAATGTATATAGAACAGGCATGCAACAGAAACAAATCCTCCGTACGTGTTGCAGAGCTTATGTTCCAAAAAAAACTTCTAATATATGCACCTGGAATTTGTTATTTTTATATGATTTTTTCTACAGATTGGTTTTGAATCTCAAATTTTGAGAAAATGTGTATCCATAGATGCACCGTGGATGTGCAAAGTTTCATTTTTCTTAAACTCCTATGTATGTATTTCTAAGTGTTTTTATGATTGCACCGAGTAGAAGGCTTCTACTGAATATTTTCCCAGATAAGAAAATTAAGTTGTATGGCGAAACTCAATTCTGCTCCTCTTGAAATTGAAGGAATAAATCGTTGGCAAACACATACATAAGAGCATCTCCAAGATAATTGGTATCTAACTTGCTATTGCTTTTTTTTAGCTAAAGATCTAGAAAACTGGCCTCCAACAAACTAGCAAATACAATTGATATCCTATTTGACATGCTATCCCTTGAGCTTCGTCAACAAATTTTGGTTAGCCGATGTGCCTTGCTATCTTGGTATATGTGAGGCTGACAGCTAGTGTCATGTTTGCGTTGCTCCAAACTCTATTCTTTTCTCTTGGATATATAGCTAGTCTGTTGGAATGTCTTAAATTATAGAGAAAGAATCTTTAGGGCTCGTTTGAAAACCCGTGTATTGACGTGGAATAGCCTTCAAACCCAGCCTCCCATGGAACGAGGATAGCTCCCCCGTTCGTCCGAAATGTGCATTTGGCAGTCCGTGTATCGCCGTGTATCACGGTCCGATCCACTCCGACCCACGGGGAGAGAAAAATCTCCAGGCGTGGGACGGTGGAAGGACCGTGCGCTCACGAGTGGCACCCATGGGGGAGAGAAAAATCTCCACACAAGGCGTGGGATGGTGGAAGGACCGTGCGCTCACGAGTGGCGATGCTCGTGCGCGTTCCTTCTCCACCGCCACCGCCATGTCTTCGCTGTCGTTGCCAGTCTCCGTCGCCCTAGCTCCAGGCATCAGCACCTCCACCTCCGCCCGCATCTCCTTGCCACTTGGTAGGGATTCCCGACGTGTTCTCAATGCCCACATCTCCCTCAACCTCCGCAGGTTAGGGTTGCTCGATGTGCATGATTCTTGACGCGTTCCCAATGCCCACATCTCCTTCCACCTCCATCTCAAAAACGTTGTTGACCCAGTCGTGTGTATGCAAAAGGTACTTTCAGCTTTGTACAACGCTATTCATAGAAGACGATGGTAGAACTAATTTGTTGTGCTAGATAGTATGCTAAAACAATCATTTTTGCTCGTGATCATTTCTGAACACAATCTCACAATCATTTATGCGCAAATAGGTTCTGGTTCACTTGCTCCATCAGCTCCATTAGTCCAGCAGAAGGCTTGATATCTATTACAAATAGGTTCTGATTCAATTGCCTTGCAAATTGTACTAGATCTGGATGTCATTTTATATTTTGTCTACATGTTATAACTAATAAGCTTGTCTTTGATATATGAAACTAAACAGACCATTTTCGTTTTGTTTTTAGCAACGGTGAATTTTTTTGCTTGCATTTACGAATTTGACAGTGCTCCATAAAGAAACTTGTCTGACACTTCATTTTAGATGCATCTAAACTTATGGTTGGTAGATAAGAATTACTAGGCTCTCTGCTGTAATATAAGTCGAAAAGATTTGCACTTGGTTTATACCTTGCTAATAAAATGACTATAATTTGCTCTTGAACTAATTTCCATGATGATTCAATGAAGGGCCAAATTTGTATATCGATGTATGTAGAAAGGAATAGGGAGAACACCTTACTACATTAGAAAGGAGTGACTTTCATATATATAGTTGCAAGGACCTCAGCATAATTATAATTAGACCCCTAGTAGATATATAGATACCTAACACCCCTCTGCAGTCGTAGTGGGAGGTTCACGAACGCATAGACTGGGCCGAAAATGAGTAATGGATGCGCGACCGTGGAGTGTAATGGATGCGCGGCCATGGAGCGGCGGTGCAGGGAGGAGAGGCTTAGAGGAGAGGCAGGAAAAGAACCTAGGCGGCTGATACGATGTAGAAAGAAACAGGGAGAACACATCACTCAGTATAATTACAATTAGACCCCTAGATATATAAAGGTCTTATCATCTCCGGTGGCGCTCATCTACAAAACCCTGATGCTTTCCAAGTCCTGGTGCCCACTGCTCAAACTGAAGCTGAAACCAATGGCGGAGGGCATGATCAATCTGTTATCAGCTAATGCCGCGACGCCGATGTAGTCAGCCTTGATTAAAATCCCTTGGGAGTTTCGCGTATTTTGATGTCTGTCTTTTACTCCGTAGTTAAACTGTTGTTGAGGTGGTCTAAGCTTTTGTTGAGATGTTAGTTAGAGTTAAACTCTTGCCATTTGAGGTAGTTGGCAACTCGCTAAGAACCATATTGTAAGCTGGCGTCCCAGCATCGGATCGGGGTGTTCTTTACGCTTTCTAATAAAGCTGGGTGAATACCTTTGATCTAAAAAGTAATAATATAACACAAAAGAACTCCTATTGAAGAAAATATATAGTAGCCGATGGCAAACAGATAAAAACTCAAACCATTGTTTCTAGGGAAGTTAAAATCTTGAGCAATTTTCTTTCTCTAGCTTCTCATTTTCACTACTGTACCAACATCCTTTGTCTATGGCGAGTTCCACCTATCTTCTCCGCCTCTGACCACTAAAGCTTTTCTTGTGAGTTTTAGGGTTAGACGTTCGATAATTGGAGGTTATTTTCTTGTGAGCTTGAGGGTTAGATATTCGAGAATTGGTGGTTAGATTTGAAGGTTGGGCACCGGCAAATATTCTCTATCCTCCGGCTGATGAGGGAAGGCCGGGGTGACCATGGAAGCACTAGTTGGTGGGTGGGGTAACAAGATAATGGACGCATCGCCGAGCAAGGTATGTAGCATAGGAAGGCAAATGGTTAGGGCTATGATTGACATATCTCGATGACGGCCTCAGAAGACACAGGCTAGTGTGGCGGTGAGAACCATCGTCGGAGAGACGTTTGGAGGGACATTAGCATAAGGACGAGGAGGGTGCAGTCGAGTTTCAATAGATGGAGACAACAGACTAAAGATGGCAACGGGGACCCGATACCCGATACCCGACGGGTATTTGATCCATTAGGGGACGGGGATGGGATCATATCTTTACCCACGGGCATCTAGATGGGCAAGAATCCATACCCGACGGGTATAGCGGGTACGGGAACGTTCCCTGTTTACCCGTCCCCGTTACCCGTTGGGGAACCCGACTATTTGAGCTATCATGCGAGTATTAGGCTCAAAGAAGCTCAACATAGGTATTTTGGTCTAAATCTGAATAGTCATATATATAGTTTGTGTGTTCTAGGAACCCTCGCTCAATTTTTCCTCACCATCTCCGTCAGCAGCACAAGCACGCATGTCTTACGAGCGCTCGTGTCCCTCGCTTCCTCAGTTCGGTCTCTCTGCCACATTTGCTCGTCCTCCTCGCAACCTCACTCCTTCTCCTCGGCATCTCCGAGACTCCGACACTTATACCCGGGTGAAGAAGAAACGTCTCCGATTGCAAAGCTGCGACCCCAAGTGTCCTTGTTTATCGGGTATGCAGTACCCGTCGGGTATCTGTTACCCGACCGATACCCGACGGGTACGGGGATGGGCAAGAATCTATACCTGAGACAGTTAATGGGGATGGGGACGGGATAAATTCTCCGTAGCGAGGAAAAGAACGTTCCGGCGATACCCGATGGGTATATACCCGTTGCCATCCTTACAACAGACAAAGGTGGGGCTGAATAAAGGAGGAAGGCAGGAGGCCGAATGGATCAAAATTCTAGGTACTGAGCTTGGGGGGCTAGAAATGGCAAAATGTGCGGTTGGATGTCCCTTTGTCTTCAGTACCATGATGTATGTCAACAGAAGGAAATGTCTAGCCAACAACTGGTTGTTTTAGCCCCTCCCATCTACCAAATTTTTTCATGCACTTACACTGCCTTATAGCTATATTGACACTGCCTTATTACTATATTTACAATGATTGTCTTCAGTGTAATTTATTGGACTGGGTGATGTAATTCAGAAATAACACAAATATATGCCAATTTTTTTAAAAAATTAAAAATTATTTTTATGGATTCCAGACATCAGAGAAATATATGTTAAATTGTCCACAAATTCTTCAGATATTAAAAAAAAACAAAATCCACACCAGGAGGTGAGAGAGGGGAGATTGGCGCGGAGGGGACCAGACCCGGACCTGAGGATGGCCGCCGTCTCGGCGTGCATCCGGCGCGTGACCCATGTCCACACACGTCAAAATTGATGAGAAGTTTGGATGGAATGAATCAAAATTGATGAGAAGTTTGGATGCAATTAATCCAGTCCAAGCAAGCATCCGACCCGCCGTGCCGTACGTACGTGTGTTGACCAAGCAAGCCGCGCGCACCCACGAGACCAGATCACAAACGGCCGGCGGCGTGCCGTGGCGTGCCTAGTGTGTTTTGCTACGGCTGGCTGGCGGTAGATGGAAAAAGGCCTTGGAACCGGGCCTTTTATTTCCGCGCACACGTGCACGCAGATGGTGCGGCGTGACGGGACATCGCACGGCCAAAAAACAGTTGATAACAACCCACAAATCACACCATTAGCATTTCTGCAACAGGAGCATAACATTCCACGGTAAGTTGTGTGCATCGCAACGTTTGGAGTCAATTTTCCCAGCACTTGGTGCGGTGATACGGTATTCACACCACCAGCCGTCACGTTGGGCGGCGGCGAAGCGGAGCTTGGATTACGGCGGCACGGCACACGGTGGAATAATAAGTTCTCACTCACTACAGTTTAGTCCGTATCACATCGAACGTTGGATACTAATTTATAGTATTAAATATAGACTAATTATAAAACTAATTATACATATTGACACTAATTTATAAGACGAATCTATTAAACCTAATTAGTCTATAATTTGACGACGTGGTGCTACAGTAAACATATGCTAATGATGCATTAATTTGGCTTAATAGATTCGTCTCGCAAATTAGTCACAGCTTTTGTAATTAGTTTGATTATTAGTATCCGACCATCTGATGTGACATTGAATACAAACACAAGATTTCAAGAATTAATGAGGTGCCAATTAATGCAACCAACTCGCATGCCATGGTGAGCTTGACCGCTAGCAGCTATTTAGCCTGTTCGTTTGTTGGTTTCAGTCAAAGCTTATCAACTATGATATAGTATTTTTCTTTCACAACAAACTAGCATCAGCCGGATTTATCATCCACCAACCCGCGAACCGGCTGATTGACATCTCATTCCTGATTGTCTGCGAAGAAACGAATAAAAACACACCAGCTGGCCACACCACAGAGATGGAAACTAGCGAATTGAAACCGTCGATACAGGTGTTCGCCTACTGTTTCTGCGATACTGGCATTCTCATGCATGTGATTCAACACGCAGCATGCTGCTGCAATGCTGCATGTGCCTGGCTGGATCATATTGGTCAGGCTCGATCGGACCCTGCAGTCGGGACACCGCGGCGAATCAGATCGACCTAGACGGCTGGACATTCAATTTAGCAGTTAAAACTTCGTCCAAAATTTGGATCACCAGTTTAAACGTACGAGCTGATCGTACTTACTCCTAAGTAGCACAGCGCTGTACCCAGCACGAGCACGCACAACTGACTTTTGTTGAGTTGCTAGTGGCGTCAGCACCCAGCTAATTTCCATTAACTAGCTAGCCAGTCCCAGTGCGTGCGCATGCATGCATTTGTATTTGTAATTGCAGCTAGCTGGCTTTTTACTTGCTGGTTTTCTGACGTCCTTTTCCGCGACCCAAAACCATCGGCGAATTGAACCTGCGAACCCTGGCACCACCATATGCAGATTGCAGTTGCAGAGTCGTCCGTCAAGCACCACCGATCGTCAGTTGCATTCACAACGAGGATTGAGGTACTACCACTGCCCGGAAAAGAATGCAAATACGGATTGACATTCACACGTACTTCCCAATCGTCCACTATATATACACGTCCAAGCCAAAACCTAGCCTGCCGCACTACATACCACAACACACTTTGCATCGATCAGTCACAAGATCGAGAGCAGCAAGCCAGCATTACTGCTTCGTTCTAGCTACCTAGCTAGGACGAAGAACCAGATACCGACGAGGGTTTAGTGAGGGTTCCTTGGTTTATTAAGTACATAAAGTAGTCGATCGCTAGATTGTTGGCACCATGATCCCGGGATCCGCGGTGTACCACGTCGTGGAGGCGATGGCGCCGCTGTACACGGCGGCGGTTCTGGGCTACGCGTCGGTGCGGTGGCTCAAGGCCTTCTCCGACGAGCAGTGCAAGGGGATCAACCACTTCGTGGCGCTCTACGCCGTCCCCGTGCTCATCTTCCACATGGTCTCCACCAACGACCCCTACCACATGAACCAGCGCCTCATCGCCGCCGACACGCTGCAGAAGGCCGTCATGCTGCTCGCGCTCACGGCCTGGGCCTTCTGGTCCCACTTCCGCCGGCGCGGCCGTCGCGACGGCAAGGCTGAGTCGTCGCCGATCAAGTGGGTGGTGACCAACTTCTCGGTGGCGTCGCTGCCCAACACCATCATCATGGGCGTGCCGCTCCTGAACGGCATGTACGGGTCCGTGTCGGGCGGGCTCATGAAGCAGATCGTCGTCATGCAGTTCTGCATCTGGTACAACGTCGTCATCTTCCTCTACGAGTTCATGGCGGCGCGGGACGGCACCGCCAAGATCAGCTCCGCCGTAGTGCCGCAGGCGGCGGCGGACGAGAATCACGACCGTATGGTCGTCGACGAAAACGGCGGAAGCTGTATTCATCGTCATGCCGCCACCGACCGTAGTAGCCATCACCAGATGGTCGTCAACATTGAGATCACGGAGGTGGCGGCAGCGGCGGCGGTTGCGTCGACGACCACCGCACCAGTCGACGGCGCGGCGGCCGCGAAGGAGCTGGGCGCAGAGGACGATGGAGATGCTAACAAGGTGGCCGTGGATCTCCCGCCGCCAACGCCGGTCCAGCCGCAGGTGCCGTCGGTGATGCACGTCGTGTGGATGGCCACGAAGAAGCTTCTCCAGATTCCGAATACCTATGCCAGCTTCCTTGGCCTCATCTGGTCTCTCATGGCATTCAAGTGCGTCTCCGGCCCCTTCAATCTAGCTAGTACCATATCATATTTTTAGTATCTTATTGCCATTTCATGTTTTTACTGTATATCTAAATTTCTCAATCGTGCTCACTAATGATTGCCCTAATCTGTTTCCTCTGCAGGATTGGATTCTCGATGCCAAAAATTGTTGGCGACTCTCTGTTCATCATCTACACAACCGCAGTTGGGCTCAGCATGTTCGCTTCAGGTCCTAATCTCACAAAAAAACTAAATAATCTGGGCAAGATTTAACAATTACTTTTTGGATTTTCTTAAACTCGCTCTTTTTGTACCAAAATAAATGACGTTTTTTACTTTTAGTCTTCTTGTTTGACCGTTCGTCTTGTTCAACAAGAAGCAACGGAAGTATAAAAGCTAAAAATATCATTTATTTTTGAACGGAGAGAGTACACATTAATTTCGATTTGCTTAGACTTACACCAACTTATATGTACGGGTCATTTTCAGGGACGTTCATAGCGCGGCAGTCGCGGTTCGTGCCATGCGGGTACACCATCGCCTCGCTCTCCATGCTCCTCAAGTTCCTGATTGGCCCGGTCATCATGCTGCTCGCCTCGCTGGCCATAGGAATGCACGGCACCCTTCTGCACATTGCTGTCGTACAGGTGAGCCACAAAAAAAAAAACCAATACGAACAGGAACTGCACACCTTCTTTTTTCCTCTTATTTATTTTTGTTGATACAAACAAAAATTAATGCACGGACGAAGAGCAAAAACAAATTTCGATAGTATCGCATCAATTTAACCCGTGCTAGTAAATTTGGTGCCGTTACAAAAAAAGTCATAGCGAAGAGACGCGTAAACCTGGTGCCGTTACGTACGCAAAATTAACCAGTGCTAGTAACGATACGCCGGGCTTGTTAGTAGATGTGACAGAGCAACGGAGCCATGGTAGGCAAGCAAAGTCAGCTCCAAGTATATATCTCTAGCTACGAGTACTTGCTCGTACAACATCGTGTGTCCACATTCGATGATCATCTGAACGAATAATGTAAGGTTGACCTGAAACTAATTAATAACCAATTCTTAATACCCTTGTTTATTTGGGTACGGAAGAAGAACAGCTACCAGGAAATCAAAACCAGTAGGAATAGGATAATATAATTCGAAAATCAGAGAGCGAAGAAGTCTTTTAACTTAACTTAAAAAGCCTTTTTTTTTATTTCACTGCTAGGAGTAGCAGTAGCAGCATGCATGCATGTCTGAAAACTCACATTTTGCACATGCGTACGTGCAAATATATTGCAGGCGGCTCTCCCACTGGCCGTGACCTCATTCGTGTATGCGGAGGAGTACAAGGTCCACGCCGACATCATGAGCACTGGGTTTGTACCTTTCACCACTCGCTTCTTACTGTCCTGTTAATTATTCTGTGGGTTTAATAATGCAGTTTATAAACTCGTTTTGCTGAATTAATTCCATCTCTGACTGATGAATTATAAACCTTGTTTTGGTCTGGTCTCTTTCAGGGTTATTCTCGGGATATTTATCTCGCTGCCCGTCACAATTGTGTACTACATACTGTTGGGCCTTTGAATTTGTGATGGATTGATTCGATTAACAAATGGGCCCGATCGCATGTGCAAAATCTGAAGCGGCCGGGCACATGAATTATATTGGTGGCTACTGGCTACACAGCTCAGATGGAAGCGCAACGGTGCAAGGGAAATATGCTCCTGACGATGCTACCAAAAATCAATAAGATCGATCACCGTCTGCTAGCTAGCAGTAGACGGTAGTTTGCTCTCAGCTCACTCATACAGCAGTTAGCTCTTTACAGTTAATACATGGCCCACTTGTTTCTCTCACAGACTTTCTTGGTTCTTGTGCCCAAGCCGGCTGTAAGCTTACAGCCCGTTTTTCCTCTCTCTCCTCCCCTCTCTCCTCCACTTCAGCATTTAGTCGGCTTACACCCTGCTATTATACTTGCTCTTAGCTTAATTAATTACATGTGTTCTTTTTAGGAATGGTACCTTATACATGTTCCAAAACATCTCAATTAATGTATAGCAGGCATGCAACAGAAACACATCCTACGTGTTGCAGAGCTTATGTTCCAAAAAAAAAACTTCTAGTGTATGCACCTGAAATTTGTTGTTTTTATATGATTGTTCTAGATTGATTTCGAATCTCAAATTTTGAGAAAAATGTATATCCATAGATGCGCTGTGGATATGCATAGTCTCAATTTTTTTTTTTAAAAAAAACTCCTGCGTATGTTTTTCTAAGCGGTTTTTATAATTACGCCGACTAGAAGGTTTGTACTAAAAATTTTCCCTGATAAGAAAATCAAGTTGTTGGGCGAAACTCAATTTTGCTCCTCTTGAAATTGAAGGAATAAATTGTTGGCAAACACGTACACATGGGCAGCCAAAAAACTGCAAGCTCAACTGGGGTGTATGGAGGCCACGTACGGGATGCGCATGGGCGGCCGGAGCTGCCCTCATTTTTTTTAACGAGTCAGAAGACGCTGCGCGCGAGCGTGTTTTGCTGTTTTCTACGAGCGGCTGCACGTTTTCGATGCGACCAAGCACGGAGTCACTGCGGCGGCCGGCAACCGTACCAACGGGGTGCATACGTATATAGGATTGGCTTTGCTGACATGTACGACGGGCCTAGGGGCGGAGCTAGAGAAATATTGACGTGGGTGCGACGGTGTGGGCTTATTTCATAATAATTATTTAGATATATATTCACACGATAGTGTAATTAATAACACTATTAGACCCTTTTCATTTGAGACCTACTAATTAAAAATGATGTATATCAATAATGAAGTAGCTGTAATATGCTTACCATTTACCAAAATATTGTTAGAGGATGCTACAATTACAAACAAAAGATTGGACATTGACAAAGTTCAATCCTCAACCACAAGATCCTCTTTGTGATTTAAAGAAAAAGAGAACAAACTATTCAATTTTATGCAAATAAAGAATGATTCATTGAAAAAAGAAAAATAGATGCATTACGTTATCATTTGTAACTATGTTCAAGCCAATTTCTAAACTCATCGAAGCATTCCGATTCAAACATTTTAGGATTACCTTTTTTCCTATGTTGAGGCAGACCTTTCCATATTTTTTCTAGCATCCATAAGAATATTTAAAATTTTAGTTGCTTCCACTGACATCAATTTTCAAATATCAGAGAAAGAATAAAATAGCCTAACCCTAGAATCTGAACAGATAATGAAGAAGTTAAGAACCACAAACTGAAACCAATTTAAATACTCAGATAGTCAGATTAATGGAAAATTGAAAGTAGAGAATTTTTTAAGTCTTATTTTGCCATTGAATCTTGATCAAGAAGTTAAGAACAAAAGCACGGAAGGGGTAGGGACATAGGGCAGCACTCCTGTCTCCTCTCTGCTGGTGTTTCAGTGCTTCAGAGACTTAGCACCTAAGTGGAGGCAGCTGGCCGCACGGACAGCAATCCTGCAGCGCAAAGTCATGGTAGGCAAGCAAAGTCAGCTCCAAGTTTATATCTCTAGCTAGGAGTACTTGCTCGTACAACATCGTGTGTCCACATTCGATGATCATCTGAACGAATAATGTAAGGTTGACCTGAAACTAATTAATAACCAATTCTTAACACCCTTGTTTATTTGGGTACAGAAGAAGAACAGCTACCAGGAAATCAAAACTAGTAGGAATAGGATAATATAATTCGAAAATCAGTGAGCGAAGAAGTCTTTTAACTTAACTTAAAAAGCCTTTTTTTTATTTCACTGCTAGGAGTAGCAGTAGCAGCATGCATGCATGTCTGAAAACTCACATTTTGCACATGCGTACGTGCAAATATATTGCAGGCGGCTCTCCCCCTGGCCGTGACCTCATTCGTGTATGCGGAGGAGTACAAGGTCCACGCCGACATCATGAGCACTGGGTTTGTACCTTTCACCGCTCACTTCTTACTGTCCTGTTAACATAACTCTGTGGGATTAATAATAATGCACATTCTATTTACTGGTCTTATTTGCTGAATTCCATCGAATTATTAACCTTGCTGTTGCTGGTCTCGTCTCTCGCAGGGTTATTCTGGGGATATTTATCTCGCTGCCCGTCACAATTGTGTACTACATACTGTTGGGCCTTTGAATTTGTGATTGAATTTGTAATGCTACCAAAACTCAATAAGATTTGATCACCGTGTGCTAGCTAGCAGTAGACGGTAGCTTACTACTATGACTAGCTGAATTACACGTGTTCTTTTTAGGAATGGTACCTTATACATGTTCCAAAACATCTCAATGTATATAGAGCAGGCATGCAACAGAAACAAATCCCCCGTACGTGTTGCAGAGCTTATGTTCCAAAAAAAAACTTCTAATATATGCACCTGGAATTTGTTATTTTTATATGATTTTTTCTAGAGATTGGTTTTGAATCTCAAATTTTGAGAAAATGTGTATCCATAGATGCACCGTGGATGTGCAAAGTTTCATTTTTCTTAAACTCCTATGTATGTATTTCTAAGGGGTTTTATGATTGCACCGAGTAGAAGGCTTCTACTGAATATTTTCCCAGATAAGAAAATCAAGTTGTAGGGTGAAACTCAATTCTGCTCCTCTTGAAATTGAAGGAATAAATCGTTGGCAAACACATACATAAGAGCATCTCCAAGATAATTGGTATATAACTTGCTATTGCTTTTTTTTAGCTAAAGATCTAGAAAACTGGCCTCCAACAAACTAGCAAATACAATTGCTATCCTATTTGACATGCTATCCCTTGAGCCTCGGCAGCAAAATTTGGCTAGCCGGTGTGCCTTGCTATCTTGGTATATGTGAGGCTGACAGCTAGTGTAATGTTTGCGTTGCTCCAAACTCTATTCCTTTCTCTTGGATATATGGCTAGTCTGTTGGAATGTCTTAAATTACAGAGAAAGAATCTTTAGGGCTCGTTTGAAAACCCGTGTATTGACGTGGAATAGCCTTCAAACCCAGCCTCCCATGGAACGAGGACAGCTCCCCCGTTTGTCCGAAATGTGCATTTGGCAGTCCGTGTATCGCCGTGTATCACGGTCCGATCCACTCCGACCCACAGGGAGAGAAAAATCTCTAGGCGTGGGGCGGTGGAAGGACCATGCGCTCACGTGTGGCACCCATGGGGGAGAGAAAAATCTCCACACAAGGCGTGGGACGGTGGAAGGACCGTGCGCTCACGAGTGGCACCCATGGGGGAGAGAAAAATCTCCACACAAGGCGTGGGATGGTGGAAGGACCGTGCACTCACGAGTGGCAATGCTCGTGCGCGTTCCTTCTCCACCGCTGCCGCCATGTCTTCGCTGGCGTTGCCACTGTCTCCGTCGCCCTAGCTCAAGGCATCAGCACCTCCACCTCCGCCCGCATCTCCTTGCTCCTTGGTAGGGATTCCCGACGTGTTCTCAATGCCCACATCTCCCTCAACCTCCGTAGGTTAGGGTTGCTCGATGTGCACGATTCTTGACGCGTTCCCAATGCCCACATCTCCTTCCACCTCCATCTCAAAAACGTTGTTGACCCAGTCGTGTGTACGCAAAAGGTTCTGGTTCACTTGCTCCATCAGCTCCATTAGTCCAGCAGAAGGCTTGATATCTATTACAAATAGGTTCTAATTCAATTGCCTTGCAAATTGTACTAGATCTGGATGTCATTTTATATTTTGTCTACATGTTATAACTAATAAGCTTGTGTTTTTTTGGGACAATAACTAATAAGCTTGTCTTTGATATATGAAACTAAGCTGATCATTTTCGTTTTGTTTTTAGCAACAGTGAATTTTTTTTGCTTGCATTTACGAATTTGACAGTGCTCCATAAACAAACTTGTCTCACACTTGATTTTATATGTATCTAAACTTATGGTTGGTAGATAAGAATTACTAGGCTCTCTGCTGTAATATAAGTCGAAAAGATTTGCACTTGGTTTCTACCTTGCTAATAAAATGACTATAATTTGCTCTTGAACTAATTTCCATGATGATTCAATGAAGGGCCAAATTTGTATATCGATGTACGTAGAAAGGAACAGGGAGAACACCTTACTCCATTAGGAAATAGTTTGCCGAGTGTTTTTTATCGCGCACTCGGCAAATAGTTTGCCGAGTGTCAATAAACACTTGGAAAAAATAAACTCCCGGCAAAAAAATGTTAACGGGATGGCACGGTGACGGCGATTTTGCCGAGTGCACGACGGAAAAACACTCAGCGGAAACTTTGCCGAGTGTCAAGACCAAAACACTCGGCAAAGTTTCTAAGCTTTGCCGAGTGTCCAGCCCAAAACACTCGGCAAAGTTTCTAAACTTTGCCGAGTGTCAGGGCCATAACACTCGGCGCCATGTCCAGCTTTGATCTGTCGCATAACCTCGCTTGATCCATTCTAGCCTTAACGTTATCCTTTGTCTTATCAGGAATGTCCATGATTGTACCAAAAATTACCTCGGTGATATTCTTTTAAGTGTGCATTACATCAATGTTATGTGGAAGAAGAAGATCATCAAAATAGGGGAGGTTCCACAAGCACGACTTCTGAGTCTAGGCATGTTGCTCGCCATATCCCACAAAACCATCTTCTTGTTTATTGACCTCGAGAGCGTCTAACTGAGCACGAACCGTGTCTCCTGTCATCATCTGCGGTGCAGGGTCTTTAACTATGACATCTTTCATAAAGTTCTTGATGTCTAGTCTGAATGGATGGTCAGGAGGGAGGAATTGTCGATGTTTGTCGAACGAAGAATACTTGCCACCCTTCGTCAACCAAATGAACATCAGAGAAGCCTTGCATACTGGGCATGGGAACCTCCCATGAACACACCAATAGCAGAAAATCCCATATGCCGGCAAGTCATGCAGGGAGTACTGGTACCAAACATGCATTTTGAAGTTTGTCTTTGTAGCTCGGTCATATGTCCATACCCCTTCCTCCCAAGCACAGACCAAATCATCAATCAGAGACTCCATGTACACACTCATATTATTCCCCGGGTGTTCTGGAATTATCAACGGCAAGAATATGTTCTGTCGTTGAAAGAGGACGCCTGGGGGAAGATTGAGGGGGATAACGAACATGGGCCAACAGGTGTACGGGACAGCTGCCATTCCATAAGGATTGAACCCATCTGTTGCCAGCACAACACGTACATTATGAGCTTCTAGAGCTTTCTCACGATGAATCTCATCAAACCTTGTCCAGGCTTCACCATCGGATGGGTGTACCATCTTCTCAGGATTGTATCGACGTTCATTTTTGTGCCATGTCATCTGTTTCATGGATTCCTCAGTCATGTAAAGCCGTTGGATCATCGGTATGAAAGGAAGGTACAGTAGGATCTTCACGGGGATTGCGAGCTGCCTCTTCTGACCATCACTAGAGTCTACCTTCAGAAACCTAGATGATTCGCACTTCACACAGTACTTTTCTTCTGCATACTCTTTCCTAAATAAGATGCACCCCTTCGGACAAGCATGTATCTGCTCGTATGGCTACTTAAGTGCACGAAGGAGTTTCTGTGCCTCATACATGCTCTTTGGCAAGATGTGACCATCCGGGAGCAGGCTGCCAACAACTGTGAGCATAACATCGAAGGCGTCTCGACTCAAGCTAAACTGGGACTTCATGGTCATTAGGCATGCAATGGCATCCAGTTGAGAAACCTTGGAATATCCGTGAAGGGGTTGCTGTGCCGCAGACAACATGTCATAATACGCCTTTGCAGTAGCCTTTGGCTCCTCCTCCCTACGTCCTTCATCGAAGTGTGCTCCATGATAGTCATTTAACATGTCTCCTACTCCGGCATCTCCATCATATTCCTCGCTGCGTTGTCTCATGACCTCGTCTCTCCCACGATCGGCTTCACCATGGTAGATCCACCTGGTATAGTCTACCATAAATCTATTCTTGCAAAGATGTTTACCCATGACCAGCTTGGTTTGCCGACGCGTGTTTGCACATTTGCTGCAGGGACACCAAGTGACACTAGCTCCTTTAACCCTTGCAAATGCCCGTTCCTAGAAATCATCGGTCTTGTCAATCCATTCTTCGGTCCACGAAGACTGACTAAAGCGGCCCGTGTATATCCACTCACGGTCATCCATCCTCTAGCATATCAGTGAGTAATATAAAAAATCATGTTGTATCTACATGTTCCTATACTATCTAATAGGTTAAGATAGGTCCTAGTCTCACCCGAGGATGTATAGATGGGGTTAGTTTCCATGCTCTACTCCTATCTGAGATAGAATTTCGACAGCACCTCCCCACTGTTCTCCAAATACACGTCCTGGAAGGGAGATTGTGTATCCGGAGAACAACAGGGAGATGCTGCCGAAGCTCTATCACGGATCGGAGTAGAGTATGGAAACTAACCGCATCTACACATCCTCGGGTTATCCAAAAAACGTGGACAATTTGAAACAGATACGGTTATAGATATGCAAAGATCTGCATATTTCCAACCGTATCTCTTTCGAACGGGAGACGCCTAGCTAGGTTACGTGATCTACGAACATGATACAGAAAGAAGGGTCTTTTATGTCTCACCTTGCTGTCCTACAAAGTGACGAGTCAAGGACGTTACAATAGCCTCTCCTGCAATAAAAGGAACATAGTAGTGTCAAATTTAAATTTCGGCAGCACCTCCCCTGCACGGGGAGGCTTCCAAAACCTGCAACAAATAAAACAGCACGATGGCCGACAACCACATCCACACCAAACAAACAGCACGATGGCCGATAACCACATGCACATCTTATACCTTGCAAAAATACGGCAACTCGAAGTTGTGGGGCGGCATGAGGGCAAGGTGGAACCAGGCGGTTGGGCGGGGCAGGGAGCGGCGGCAAAAACCTGCAAGTTGAGACACGCATATAGTCAGTGCATGTTTAGATTGCTAACATTTGCATGTGCACTATCTGTTACAGCTACAAGATAGGTTGTGGCTCAATTTTAGAATAATAAGCATTTGATCATGATATAGCTAATAAATCAGTATTATGGTGACATATAGGCACTTGAAACACCTAACTATATTTATCTGCTAGAGGCATCCTCACTTAATAGTAGAAGTGCTTAGACTGAGCAGGAGCTTAGTAGCTACTTATCACATGTTCACTCTTTAACAATTTTTCTGTACATCCAGTGTATTATTGTTCATGGCAGTGTAACCAAAGCAAGAATATAAGACAGTTATAAGTCCAAGAACAAGAGACAGGGAGACATGATGCCAAAAATGAAGACAACTTTTCTTTTAAAAAAAACGTGTTTCCATTTGTTTTAATGCAAACTGGTGTGGGCTCTGGCGCTCTGCATTTTAACTGAGGTCATGACTGACTTGCTTTTGTCCATGCAATGCTTCGGAAAATTCTTAAAATAAATCAGAGATATTCTTAAGTTGCAATACTGATGAAACCATTCATTGCAAAGAATTATAACATAAATGTGAAATTTCTTAGTATCCGGAGTTCCCTTACAACAGTTTCCTTGATTGGCTTGGAATATTTTTTTTTTGTCCGATGTCACGTTCAAATCAGTTTCCTCACTGCAGCAGCCTTTGTCACTGATTGATAAGGACTAAATTAGCTTGGGCTTAGTGGGGGGACCGATGTTTCTTAAGCTAAAGTTTGGCTCAGAGCTGGAAATAATAACTAGTTCAGTGAGACTCCACCATTGCTTCCATAAGCCAAACACTGGTGTGCCGTTTCTACCATGCCGTGTGAAATCATAGGTGAAAATGGTTTTAGACTAGGGAAACTTATTCCTTTCAGAGAGTGAAAAAGCAAGAAATGCGGAGGCTATCATATGACGTCAAATGACGAATATATATCAAGTAGGTCTTTTTGATAATAGGCCAATCAGCGTTTTTCATTAGTTATTATGCAAGAGAAGTTCTCTTGTTCTTAGACTGAGCAGGAGCCTAGGTATATTATTGTTGTTCATGGCAGTGTATATGAACTAAAAAACCTTACCGGGGCAGAGGGATACTACGGGGAGCCGGAGGCCGGGGGCGGGACGCACCTGGGCGGGCGGCGCCGGTGGCGGGACGCGCCGGGGCGGGAGGCGCCGAGGGCGGGCGGCGCCGGGGGCAGGCGGCACCGGGGGCGGGGCAGCGATGCCGCGCCGGTGGCGGGGCGCGGTGGGGCGGGGAGGTGGCGGGGGGTGGCGGCGTGTGTGTGAAAGGTGTGTTGTGTGCGCGAGGGTGAGGGCCGGGGTGCGGGCTGCTGGAGGCATATGAAGGAGTATGCCGAGTGCCAAGATTGGCGGCACTCGGCAAAGTATAGATATGCCGAGTGCCAAGATCTAGGGCACTCGGTATTATTATTTTTTCATTACGGCCCGATACTATGCAGTGGGGCCGGTCGACGAAGTTGCCGAGTGTCCCCTATATGATACTCGGCAACTATTATTTTCGCCGAGTGTCAGGTATAAAACACTCGGCAAAATAAATTGATATTTCATGCTCCACCGTCCTCCTTCTTCATAGCGTGTTCTACTAAATTTGTTACGATGTAATTTAAAAATACCTTGCCAAATTCACTCAACAATGCATATTTGATTTTTCTATGAATATTAATCCATTATTTCATGCAGTTATAGCTCAAATTCAATTTATATCAATTAAAATTCTATAATTGTAGTTAATAAATTAAAATTA
The DNA here is from genome assembly GCF_019320115.1 of Miscanthus floridulus. Taxonomy (NCBI): domain Eukaryota; kingdom Viridiplantae; phylum Streptophyta; class Magnoliopsida; order Poales; family Poaceae; genus Miscanthus; species Miscanthus floridulus. Next base: position 118,057,471 of record NC_089585.1, on the reverse strand, counting down.
TCAAACGGATCCAAAAAATTACCAAAATTTGACGTGAACCAATCTATGTTGTCTATTGCCTATACAAAAACTTTTGAAGTCAAACCTCAATTCAACCGTCACTTTGACTCCAAATCTTACCGATCCTTCTCAACGCTACGATTCTTCTTCGGAGATGCTTCGGTTTGTAAAGGTCGTACGTGATAAATTGTGCGAAACCTTCTCAATTTTTTCCACAGTCTCCACATATGATATCATGAGATTTTGACAAATCTTGTGATTTTCAGACTTCGTTTGCTTTTTTTAGAATTTAAAAACCATTTGGCCACACGTTCGTGGTCATGTTTTCTGAACAAAATGTTCGATTTTTTTTCATTTCTCGAGTAAGGCCCCAAAATGGACTTAATAACATGAATATGATTTCTCCACTCAATTTATTCCATCACTTGAATCACTTGCAGTTCAAATTTGACTTAAACCAAAAAATTCCTCTAAATGCAATAAATTAATTAAATATAGCAAACAGATCGAGAAATATGTCAAATTTTAACATGTAGTACCACATGTTGTATGTGGAGAGTAGAAAAAGTTTAGAGGGCAGGAGAGAAAAAAAATATTATTTTGCCGAGTGCCAATAAAAAATATTCGACAACAACATCATTTTGTCGAGTGTCAAACAAAAACACTCGGCAAAACTTGGCTTTGCCGAGTGTTTCTAACGGACACTCGGTAAAGTTATAACGGTAGGGCGGCGCACCCAACGGCCGTCACATGGCCGCCGCACGCCCAGCGCACGTGCATCTACTTTACCGAGTGTCCGTGTTTGCCGAATGTTTCGTTGTAGTTTGCCGAGTGTTTTTTTATTAGACACTCGGTAAAGTTGGGTTTTGCCGAGTGCTGTAGGTTTGCCGAGTGTTGCATTAAAAACACTCGGTAAATAGAATGTTTGCCGAGTGCCCGATAGAATGCACTCGATAAACCCTCAGGCACTCAGCAATTCTACTGTTTTCGGTAGTGATTAATTTTGATTTGCTTAGACTTACACCAACCTATATGTACGGGTCATTTTCAGGGATGTTCATAGCGCGGCAGTCGCGGTTCGTGCCATGCGGGTACACCATCGCCTCGCTCTCCATGCTCCTCAAGTTCCTGATTGGCCCGGTCATCATGCTGCCCGCCTCGCTGGCCATAGGAATGCACGGCACCCTTCTGCACATTGCTGTCGTACAGGTGAGCCACCAACAGCCCAATACGTGCAGGAACTGTACACCTTCTTTTTTCCCTTACCGTATTTATTTTTGTTGAAACAAACAAAAATTAATGCACGGGCGAAGAGCAAAAACAAATTTCGATAGTATCGCATCATAGTAACAGCAAGAATCTTTAAAACGGGAACGTGCTTACTTGTGTCCAGTAATATAAGCTGATGACGTTTGCCCAGCCGCGATTTCCCGTTGCATGACAGAGAAAGGCATAGGTCATAGCGAAGAGACGCGTAAACCTGGTGCCGTTACGTACGCAAAATTAACCAGTGCTAGTAACGATACGCCGGGCTTGTTAGTAGATGTGACAGAGCAACGGAGCCACGGTAGGCAAGCAAAGTCAGCTCCAAGTATATATCTCTAGCTACGAGTACTTGCCCGTACAACATCGTGTGTCCACATTCGATGATCATCTGAACGAATAATGTAAGGTTGACCTGAAACTAATTAATAACCAATTCTTAATACCCTTGTTTATTTGGGTACGGAAGAAGAACAGCTACCAGGAAATCAAAACCAGTAGGAATAGGATAATATAATTCGAAAATCAGAGAGCGAAGAAGTCTTTTAACTTAACTTAAAAAGCCTTTTTTTTATTTCACTGCTTGGAGTAGCAGTAGCAGCATGCATGCATGTCTGAAAACTCACATTTTGCACATGCGTACGTGCAAATATATTGCAGGCGGCTCTCCCACTGGCCGTGACCTCATTCGTGTATGCGGAGGAGTACAAGGTCCACGCCGACATCATGAGCACTGGGTTTGTACCTTTCACCACTCACTTCTTACTGTCATGTTAATTATTCTGTGGGTTTTAATAATGCAGTTTATAAACTCGTTTTGTTGAATTAATTCCATCTCTGACTGATGAATTATAAACCTTGTTTTGGTCTGGTCTCTTTCAGGGTTATTCTCGGGATATTTATCTCGCTGCCCGTCACAATTGTGTACTACATACTGTTGGGCCTTTGAATTTGTGATGGATTGATTCGATTAAGAAATGGGCCCGATCGCATGTGCAAAATCTGAAGCGGCCGGGCACATGAATTATATTGGTGGCTACTGGCTACACAGCTCAGATGGAAGCGCAACGGTGCAAGGGAAATATGCTCCTGACGATGCTACCAAAAATCAATAAGATCGATCACCGTCTGCTAGCTAGCAGTAGACGGTAGCTTGCTATTAGCTTAATTAATTACATGTGTTCTTTTTAGGAATGGTACCTTATACATGTTCCAAAACATCTCAATTAATGTATAGCAGGCATGCAACAGAAACACATCCTACGTGTTGCAGAGCTTATGTTCCAAAAAAAAAAACTTCTAGTGTATGCACCTGAAATTTGTTGTTTTTATATGATTGTTCTAGATTGATTTCGAATCTCAAATTTTGAGAAAAATGTATATCCATAGATGCGCTGTGGATATGCATAGTCTCAATTTTTTTTTTAAAAAAAAAACTCCTGCGTATGTTTTTCTAAGCGGTTTTTATAATTACGCCGACTAGAAGGTTTGTACTAAAAATTTTCCCTGATAAGAAAATCAAGTTGTTGGGCGAAACTCAATTTTGCTCCTCTTGAAATTGAAGGAATAAATTGTTGGCAAACACGTACACATGGGCAGCCAAAAAACTGCAAGCTCAACTGGGGTGTATGGAGGCCACGTACGGGATGCGCATGGGCGGCCGGAGCTGCCCTCATTTTTTTTAACGAGTCAGAAGACGCTGCGCGCGAGCGTGTTTTGCTGTTTTCTACGAGCGGCTGCACGTTTTCGATGCGACCAAGCACGGAGTCACTGCGGCGGCCGGCAACCGTACCAACGGGGTGCATACGTATATAGGATTGGCTTTGCTGACATGTACGACGGGCCTAGGGGCGGAGCTAGAGAAATATTGACGTGGGTGCGACGGTGTGGGCTTATTTCATAATAATTATTTAGATATATATTCACACGATAGTGTAATTAATAACACTATTAGACCCTTTTCATTTGAGACTTGTTGATGCAAAAGTGGATCTGTAAACACAAAGGGCTAATACCCGAATTGATATCCAAAGCGTGCCAGTCGATTTGACCTGTTAATCGATAAGGATGAAGATACGAGCACTTTGGTCCTGACAACAGCGATACGCCCGGAAGTCACGGCCAAGAGGTACTCACGCGGAACTCGAGAATCGCCGAAGGTTGCACTGTGATGCAACTCGCCGAATCAATGAGAACTCGTAAAAAGAAAAAAAATGTGCAAATTGACGAAGTCGCCGAAAAATAATTAGATGCAAATAGGAGTAAAAATTAGTTTTTATATTGATTGATATATGTTTTACATTGCCCTTCAATCTATATTTATACCCTGATCTAAAGAGACATAACCAAACACAACTAGGACACTAAATCCATACCTAAGAAAATACGTGACTCTTACATGAATCATGTTCTAATAAATACAGAAAAGGAAATCAACTCATATCTATTTCCCTGTCCGCCTCAATTACGATGGAAATCTCACCGACCTCCTTTCCATCGGCATACTTCCTGTTTCATCGGCAGTAGTCTTCAAGCCTTCCCTCATCGGCATCGACAATAACACCTCCAACCTCATCGGCAACGCCCGAGTCTAAATCAACCTTTCCATCGACCACCACCAGTCATCGGCAACCATCTTTACAAGCTGACTTTCATCGGCTGTCAGCGTATACAGTAACTTTCCTCCTACCGATTAGCCCACTCCGATCATTTTGACGCGTGCAAAAAACGGTGTCAACACATGCCCCCCAATTTCAGAGTATAAAACCATTAATGCTCCGAAATTTACTCCAGATAACGTTTGCCTTCGCCCGATTACCGTAACTCATCCTCCAAGCCAAAACTTGATCTATTATCAAATCTAATCCTGATTCACGCACCTCAATAAATATCGCACAATCGCCAACCACTCTTGCCTTGATTATGGTTAAGATACCGAAACAATAATCCATCGGCAAGATCCTGTACAATCCCCTGATTATCGTGCGAACAATTACCATATCCATCCGAACCACCTCAACCTACATGCGCGCAGTATAGAGATAAGTCCAGAATACCCCTACTCCAAGCGGCTTATAAATAGATTCCTCCAGAACGCTCGTCTTCTATCCTCAGACTCCAATCTTTGACATCTTCTCTTTCCGGCGGCGACTCCGACGAACAACTGCGCGACCTCAACCAACAAGAACTCTTCTTCAGCGTTAACCTCAAGTCTCCGGCTCGTGCTCCCATCTTCCTCAAGATAATGACAATCAACTTCGACGTCCCTGCGGTTCGTTCCACTTCCATTACCTTTTACCTCGATTCCCCTAGTTTTTGCAAGTTCATACAGTTGGTGATTTTTCTTTTCTTTTGTTCTCCGGATCCTTTAAACTTAGGAACTGCGCAACAAATTAGTTATTCCAACCGATCAGCCGCATATCCAATGCCTAGGACCAATGGGCAACCTAGATCCAACTGATCTGATTAATGTAGAGGTTAACAGAATCCCCTTTAGAGCCCAAAATTTCTCTCTGAATTTATGGAAAGACACATTTCGATCTTGGCCCAAAACCACCAAAGGGTGGAAAGATTGGTACTTGAGGGTTAATAGATCAATGCAAGTATACTGGGCAGAACGAAAGCTAGACCAATGCATTAGGCTATCTATTGCCGATATGCAGAAGAATGAATCAATGATGATTGCAGCTGCTTACTTCTAGTCAGACACAACAAATACTTTTATGTTTGGACATGGCCCAGCTACTTCCACACTTGCCGATGTATACATGCTCACTGGTTTGGATATTTCAACTGCCGATGAAGGCTCTATCTATGGCAGAAAATCTGAATATAGGGTGAATACCCGTAACATCGGCGGTTAGACAGGATACATCCAAGAATGCCAGAAGACTGGAACAGTTAATCAGAGGGAACATGCCACATTCTTGAATATGTGGTTAGAAAAATTTATCTTCTGTGGTCGATCAGTAGGACCAACCAACGCTTTCCTCCCCGCTGCTGAACTCCTGGCCAATGGTGTAAGATTCCCTCTCGGCCGATACCTTCTGAGCTCCACTTATCATCTTCTTCATCAAGTGTCTCAGAAACTTCTGCTTGGCGAACCCATCGGCAACTTAGGAGGCCCATGGTGGTTCATCAACATGTGGCTGAATACCCATATGCACAAATGGTTGCAATGGGACTTCTTTGCCCAATAATTCCCACGAGAAATTGCTGAAGACCATGTGCTTGGGGATGAGGAATCGGCAACACGCTCACCCCTCAATTTTGGTGAAGCTATAATTGTCCTCCCTGGAACAGAAGCCAATGAAGACCAGATCGGCAGATCCTTTTAAAGCTTCTACAATGGTCTCTCTCGTGATCATAGGGCCTGGGTGCCTTATATTGACGAAGAAAACAGATTCCCCCTTCTTTTCAACTTTGCCGATGACACTCTGAATCAAGATAATGAGCTCATGATGGCTATCATTACTCCCAGGGCAATTCCAGTGAACACATTCGGTAGCGGGAAAAACACCAATATCACATATGAGTTTTACAACCCATCGGCAGTATCTCATCAATTGGCTTTTGGGCAACTGCCAATCAAACTTTGTTTTGCCGATGTGATTAAACCCAGAGAAACAATCACATGCGGAACAGATTGGAACAGGGTAGTGCAACTCTCCCCCGATGCCGATACTACAAATGTCGATATATCCGTCTGGACGCCAGTATCTTTCATCACCAAATCATATAAGCAATGGTGGCGAGAGTGGAGGGAACAACTATTTGCAACATCGGCTCACACATATCGGCACATGATAGACCCTGAATACGCCATTCCTGATGACGCAGTAAGTTCCTTTTAGCTCCCTTCTGCTTTTTCCTTTCATATATCGGTAACTAACTTTCTCGTGGCACGTTAACAACCCAGCACCAACTATGAGCAAAAGTGGGAAACCCTTCGATCTTCGGCCTGTTTCCCCGATATCACCGATCGGCTACAACGCCCCTACCTTAGCCACTTTGACTCACCAGAAGATCCGTACCAAGACCATCACCTCCAAGTCCAAATTGGCTACATCTAGGGCCACTCCATCGGCTGCTGCTACAACCTTGGTCAAGGCATTCAAGGTAACAACCTTGTTTATTTCTACTTTTGCCGATCACAAACTGTACTAACATTAATCATCAGGGGGTAAGAGCCGCTGCTGGATCGTCATCGGCAATTCCTCCGATATCAAGCACCACTTCTTCTGACAAACCTTCAGAGGTATCCCCTTGATTTCACATTTCATCTGTTAAATATCATACCTTACACCTGTTTTGCAGCAACAAATGGGTACATTGGCAAGCGTACCAGATGTCCAAGCTTCACAATCAACAAGTGCCGATGCCCCCCAGCCAACCGTTGCCGATGCCCAAGCAAAGCGCAAAGCCTTGACAAATGTCGAGGCACAGCCAAAACGACAGAAGTCCACGCCGACCGCCACATATGCCCCAATATCATCGGTCATCATACCCCAAGAGCCAACCACCGATGAGGTTGCAGAGGACATCCCATCGGCTAGCTCAGCCGATCCCCCACACGGCATACTCCAGGTTGCTTCCTCCAGTCAAGCACAGGAAATTGCCTTGAAACAGGTAAACCGATTAACCTAGCTGATTTACAATACTCATACTTATCCTTAACTAACCTCCTTTTCTTTTCCTCAGGAACAAGACTCCCCAAACAGCCTATTCTCCTTTGCCATTGACGTCTCTGACGATGATGGAGAGGAAACAAGTTCTTCCCTTGCACTGGAAACAATATCGGCAGAAACTAAGTCCAAGTTGGAAGCTCTCCTGAGCTTGTTACAGCAGGATACCGCCCAACTGGTAGATAACTCGGACCCTGCAAAGGCAATTTTCAAAACAATCCGTGGCTAGGTCCCTGCCGACGTTGAAGAAGTACTCTTCCCAGTAGCCCATTTAGAAAGCCGCCAACTGCAATATCAACGGGCTGCTCAATGTATTGTCGATAGAGCAGCTCAGGCTCAACTCAAAGAGGAGATGCTACAACTGAAACAAATTGCCGATGAGAAGCATAAGGGCATCGGTAACTTGTAGACTTCGGGCGCTGAACTTAAGCAGAAAATCTTAGATTTATCGGCAAAGAAGATGGCTCTATTGGCTGAATTGAAAGAAGTCGAGGCAGCCTTAACTCATGCTCAACAAGAAGAGAGCCAGCTACCCAATGCCATCAAGGCCCTTCAGCAAGAAAGAGACACCCAGGCTCGCAAAGCCTTGGCCATGAAGAAAAAACTCAAGCCTGTGGAAGGTGCTGCCGATGAAGACATCAAAGAAATGAAGGAAGCCGACCAAATTCGCCTGCGTGCGATATTAGCTATCCAATCCTTGTTAAATTTGTAAATCTTGTCTATTGCATCGGCACTTTATGAGACATTGACATCCTTGTATAATTCTAGCCGATAGGACTGTTATCGGCACTTATACTTTTATGCATCCATCCAGATACTAGGGTAATATTTCTTTAAATATTTTCCATTTAACGCTCTGGGAAACACGACCCCTTCGAGGGTTTCTAGAATATATGCGTTACCAGGAACAGACCGATTTATCCGATATGGACCTTCCCAATTAGGAGACCACTTTCCAAACTTTGAACTTTTAGTCCCAATCGGTAAAATCAATTTCTAGACCAGATCTCCATCGACAAACTCTTTTACCTTTACCTTCTTGTCATACCATCTGGCTACTCTTTTCGTATTCTCTTCAATGCTAACTAAAGCCCTTAACCGATGACCCGCCACATCTTCCAACTCATCCTTCATAAGAGTATCATAATCATCGGCTGTCAACTGATTTTGAGAACGTATTCGTCTAGAGCCAATTTTAATTTCCCAAGGCAATACTGCGTCATGTCCATATACTAACTGATAAGGCGTTACTTTGGTTGCACCATGGCATGACATCCGATATGACCACAAAGCTTTATTTAATACTATATGCCACCTCCTAGGATTTTCTTCAATTTTTCGCTTAATGAGTTTGATGATTCCTTTGTTAGAAGCCTCAGCCTGACCATTAGCTTGAGCATAATATGAAGAAGAATTTAAAACTTTAATTCCCATACCCACAGCAAACTCATCAAATTCTCCCGATGTAAACATAGTACCCTGATCGGTAGTGATAGTTTGAGGAATACCAAATCGGTAAACAATATGCTCTTTCACAAAATCGATCATGTTAGCCGATGTCACCTTTTTTAAAGGAATTGCCTCAACCCATTTTGTGAAATAATCGGTAGCAACCAGAATAAATTTATGTCCTTTGCTTGATGGCGGTTAAATCTGACCAATGAGATCAATAGCCCATCCCTAAAACGGCCAAGGTTTAATTATATGGTTCATAACCGACGCAGGCGCTCTTTGAATATTACCAAACTTTTGACACCCCTGACATCCTTTAAAATATTTAAAACAATCTTCAAGAATAGTCGGCCAATAGTATCCATTCCTTCTGATCATCCACTTCATCTTGAAAGCCGATTGATGCGCTCCACACACTCCTTCATGAATTTCACCCATCAAACTTTTCGATTTATCACTGCTAACATATCTGAGTAAAACTCCATCTATAGTTCGATAATATAATTCATCATCGAGGAGCACATACTTGGTAGCTTGGAACCTTATATGCCTTTCAACCTTTTCACATGGATCCTTTAAATAATCGACAATCTCCTTTCTCCAATCATCGGTATCGATTGCCGATGTTAGCACTTCCTGAATAGGCTGATACCCTGAGGCATGCTGAGCTAGTTGATTAGCCTCCTCATTATGCAATTGAGGAATGTGTTCAAGACGAAAATCTCTAAACCCTTTCAACAATTGCAAATATCTTTCATAATACAAAATTAAAACTTCACTTCGGCATTCATAAATCCTAGCCAATTGATTTATAACTAGCATAGAATCACCAAAGATTTCAACAGCATCGACACGTATTTCCTTCAGCAATTCTAACCCTTTTATCAAGGCTTGGTATTCAGCCTGATTGTTTGTCGATGTAGCAACAATTGGCGATGAAAACTCATACTTCCTTCCTTGAGGTGAAATCAACACAATGCTGATACCTACTCCTTCACCACATGTGGACCCATCGAAGAAAAGTGTCCAAGGAGCAACCTCCAGAGAGTCCACTGCATTACAATGCTGAGTGACAAAATCAGCCATAACCTGCCCTTTAACTGCCTTAGTCGATTCGTAACGTAGTTCAAATTCTGATAATGCTAAAATCCACTTACCGATTCTACCACTTAATATCAGCATCTACAGCATATACTTGACTACGTCATCTTTGCATATGACCGTACATTCGGCAGATAACAAATAATGTCTTAATTTGACACAAGAAAAGTATAAGCACAGACATAATTTTTCAATGGCCAAATACCTTGTTTCAGCATCCACTAATCTTCTGCTCAAATAATAAATAACACGTTCTTTCCTTTCAAATTCTTGAATAAGAGCTGAACCGATAACGGTATCATCAGTTGATAAATACAACCTGAAAGGTTTCCCGTGTTGAGGTGGAACTAGCACCGGAGGATTTGTTAAATATTTCTTAATTTCATCCAGGGCTAACTGCTGCTCAGCTCTCCATACAAATTCCTGATCGGCTTTCAATTTAAGTAATGGACTGAAAGCCTTGATCTTACCCGACAGATTAGATATAAATCTTCTGATGAAATTAATCTTACTAATCAAAGATTGTAATTCAGTTTTATTGGCAGGAGCAATCACCTTGTTAATTGCATCAATAGACCTCCTACTGATTTTGATGCCCCGCTGATGCACCATAAAACCCAAGAATTGTCCTGCCGATATACCAAATGCACATTTATTAGGATTCATCTTCAACCCATGCTTCCTTGTGCACTCCAATATCTTTCGTAGATCGGCTAGATGTTTTATGATATCTCCAGACTTAATCACTATGTCATCAATGTAGATCTCCACTAATGTGTCGATGTATTCATGAAAAATAAAGTTCATAGCCCTTTGATAAGTAGCACCGGCATTTTTCAAACCAAACGTCATGACTATCCACTCAAACAGCCCTACATGACCTGGACATCTAAAAGCAGTCTTGGGAATATCTTTTTCAGCCATGAATATTTGATTGTAACCTGCATTACCATCCTGAAGCTGATAATTTGATGTCCGGCTGCAGCATCAATCAATAAATCAGCAATCGACATTGGATAGCCATCCATCGGTGTGGCTTTGTTGAGATTTCTGAAATCAATACAAATACGAAGTTTTCCATTTTTCTTATAAACAGGAACCACATTAGATATCCACTCTGCATATCGACACTGTCGAATAAACTTTGCCTTAATTAATTTAGTTATTTCGGCCTTAATGTCAGGAAGTATATTAGGATTGTATCGACACGCTAGCTGCTGATGTGGCTGAAATCCAGATTTGATAGGTAACCGATGTTCAACTATCGATCGGTCTAATCCAGGCATCTCAGTATAATCCCAAGCAAAACAATCTTTATACTCTTTTAACAAATCAGTCATTTGCTGCTTACACTTGGAATCTAACTTAGCACTAATAAAAGTAGGCCTTGGCCTATCGCCATCACCAATATCTACTTCTACTAAATCATCCGCCGATGTGAACCCTTGACCTAATTTTCCATCATCGGCAAACCTATCCATTAAAATTCTTCTTCAGAACCGACTGCTTGGATCGGTGGAATTTCATAGTCAGCAATCTAAGGAACTCTCTTTCCCAAACTTCTCCTGATATGCATCTGGTTCGCTCATAAGTATCTGATTCTACCGATGCGATGATATAAGAAGAATCACCAGGAACAACCTCAATCTTATCCTCAATCCACTGTACGAGGCATTGATGCATTGTAGAAGGAACACAACAATTAGCATGAATCCAATCCCTCCCAAGAAGCAGATTATATGCACCCTTGCCATTAATAACAAAGAACGTCGCCGGCAAGGTTTTGCTGCCAATGGTCAATTCAACGTAGACTGCCCCTTTAGCCGGTGACACATTGCCTTCAAAATCCTTTAGCATCATATCGGTTTTGGTCAAGTCTTGATCTCCCTTGCCAAGTTTCTGGTACATCATATATAAGGCATAATATTAATCGTAGCCCCTCCGTCAATGAGTATCTTAGATATAGGCTGCCCATCAACTCTGCCTTTCACAAACAAAGCTTTAAGATGTTGTCTCTCATCATTAGTAGGTTTCTCAAAAACAGCCATCATTGGATCTAGTGTCAACTGAGCTATTTGATCAGAGAGAACAACTTCTTTCTCATTATCAGATAGTGCCAAAAACTCCATCGGCAACATGAATACCATATTAACATCTGCCGATGGACCCTTATTTTTGTGTTTTACCTGCCACTGCTGATGACCAGACCTCTCATTGGAGAGATTTTCCTCTCGGTATAAATCCTCCTAATGCTCACGTTGTATCCTCCTTCTCTATGTCTTTGTCAGACCCTCCGGGCACCATCGAGGAAACTTGGTTTTCCAAACCGGCTGATAACAGGTCCTAGTTGATTCTACACGGCGAATATTAGGGTCCCTGTAGAATATTTCCTCATCGAGAACTCTTGCGTTTGCCATCTCCTCAAGCTCCTCTTGATTCCTTGGAAAATATCCAACGCGTTTACCAAGCCTCTCATGTACACTTAGTCTGCCCCCTAGCCAATCATGCACTGATGCTCTGCCTCTGATCGGCTCATTAATAGATAAACCCTGATTACCAGGTTGAAACCTCCTTTCTGACCGATTGACCCCGTAATAACCATTGCACTCAGGGCAATTTTCAACAGTTGGCAATTTAATACCTTCTTCCCAACAATGGATGAAAAACGGGCACCTCCAATGATCTTTATGCCGATGCCATTCTTCCCGACGTCTCTCTTCTTGCTGTTGTCGATATCGGTCATTTCGCTGATGCCAACTCTCCTGCTGCCTTCGATGAGTAATGCCAGGTCAAGGAGGATTTTTGGAACTACTGCTTTCTCCTAGCAAACCCTTACTTTTTGCATCATCGGTAGTTATCCGATGTTGGGGATCCACTGATGTGTTTTTCTCAGCAGCCTCTGACGTTAATACCTTAGTCTTCCCTTCGGCCTCCAACATATTTGCTGGAAAATGGTGTTGATCAATTTTCATCGGCTTCTGGGCCTTGGAAGTACCAAACTTAATTCTCCCAGATTCAATAGCCGATTGTAACTGTTGCCTGAACACCTTGCATTCATTTGTACTGTGTGAAGTTGCATTGTGCCATTTGCAGTACAAGATCTTCTTCAACTCTTCTGCCGATGGGATCACATGATTAGGTGACAGCTTAATTTGGCCCTCTTGAAGCAGAAGATCAAATATTTTGTCGGCCTTGGTGATATCAAAGGTAAACTTTTCTGGCTCTTTTTGACCAAAGGGACAAGATATCGGCTTTTTATTCCTAACCCACTTAGCTAAGCCAATAACTGGTTCTTCATCAGAATTAGAATCTCCCACTTCTTCAACAAATGATACCTTTTTACTCTAATTCTTTTTAGGTTCAAAAACCCTAGTATCTTGATCAGAGATCCTTTGCACAAGATGACTGAGGCTTTCAAACTCCTGAGAAGCATATCTGTCTTTAAGATGTGGCAATAACCCTTAGAAAGACAGATCGGAAAGCTGTCGATCATCCAGCACCAGACTGTAGCACTTATTTTTTACATCTCGTAGCCTTTGCACAAAGCTTTCTATCGATTCATCACTGCGCTGTCTCAATTTTACTAAATCGGTAAGCTTCTTTTCATGGATTCCAGCAAAGAAATACTTATGAAATTATTTTTCTAGATCAGCCCAGGTAATAATAGAATTTGGTGGTAATGAAATGAACCACGTAAATGCCGATCCAGACAAAGATGATGAAAATAATCGAACTCTCAATTCATCTCTGCTAGCTGCCTCTCCACATTGAATAATGAAGCGATTGACGTGTTCCATTGTTGATGTGTCATCTTGCCTAGAGAATTTAGTGAAATTTGGTACCTTGTACCGATTTGGGAGAGGAATTAAATCATATGCAGGAGGATATGGAGTCCGATAAGAATAAGTATTGACCTTGGGTTTTATCCCAAACTGATCCTTCATAATTTCTGCTATCCTATCGGCCAAAAAAGTATCAGCCTCCTGATGATGAACTGACTAAATTTCTACAGGAGGTGCCAGCTGATATCCCTCCACATATCTTTGTGGCCCACGATCTCCAGCAATTGGCATATTTGCCGTTACTTATGGTCCATTAACCTGTTGGAAAGGATTCATCGGCTGTGCTGCCGATGCTTGATTCTGGAAACCAGCTTGCATATAACCTTGTTGAATCCCTGCAACCTATTGATTTTGCTGAACTGTATGTTGAATAGGTAACTGTCCTGACCAACCATTACTAGAACTCATCGGTACAAAACTTACCGATGGCTGGTAATTTGCTGACATTGTTGGATAATTATAACCAGCTTGAGGCATGAACTGAACCCCAGTTTGACTCATAACAGGGACTTTCTGCTACATCGGCAGTAAGCTTGCCGATGGATTTGAACTGGGTGTTTGAACCAAAGGCATCTGGAAACCTCCTGGAGTTGGTTACACAGTAGTTGCTGTGGCATATTGAGGCACTTGGGCCATCGGCGAAATAGCCAATGGTATAGGAGCTTTTCCTACTGCGTTAAATACTTGAGGTAACCCAGGATTGAAAGTAGATGACTCCGGAGGCATACCATATCCCCACCAATTAGTAGGAATCTGGCTATTCTGAGACACAGGGCCTGACATAGCTAATGCCGCTAGATCTGTATTAAGCTGAACTCGTCCTACCGGATCTGAACTCGTCCTTAAGATCTTCTTCTGATACCGCGATAATGTTCTCTGAATTGATCTCGGAATTGAACATATTGATCGGATTGATTGGTCCCACCGAACGTGCCAAAAGATATGTTGATGCAAAAGTGGATTTGCAAACACAAAGGGCTAATACCCGAATCGATATCCAAAGCGTGCCAGTCGATTTGACCTGTTAATCGACAAGGATGAAGATACGAGCACTTTGGTCCTGACAACAGCGATACGCCCGGAAGTCACGGTCAAGAGGTACTCACGCGGAACTCGAGAATCGCCGAAGGTTGCACTGTGATGCAACTCGCCGAATCAATGAGAACTCGTAAAAAGAAAAAAAATGTGCAAATTGACGAAGTCGCCAAAAAGTAATTAGATGCAAATAGGAGTAAAAATTGGTTTTGATATTGATTGATATATGTTTTACATTGCCCTTCAATCTATATTTATACCCTGATCTAAAGAGACATAACCAAACACAACTAGGACACCAAATCCATACCTAAGGAAATACGTGACTCTTACATGAATCATGTTCTAATAAATACAGAAAAGAAAATCAACTCATATCTATTTCCCTGTCTGCCTCAATTACGATGGAAATCTCACCGACCTCCTTTCCATCGGCATACTTCCTGTTTCATCGGCAGTAGTCTTTAACCCTCATCGGCATCGACAATAACACCTCCAACCTCATCGGCAACGCCCGAGTCTAAATCAACCTTTCCATCGACCACCACCAGTCATCGGCAACCATCTTTACAAGCTGACTTTCATCGGCTATCAGCGTATACAGTAACTTTCCTCCTGCCGATTAGCCCACTCCGATCATTTTGACGCGTGCAAAAAACGGTGTCAACAAGACCTACTAATTAAAAATGATGTATATCAATAATGAAGTAGCTGTAATATGCTTACCATTTACCAAAATATTGTTAGAGGATGCTACAATTACAAACAAAAGATTGGACATTGACAAAGTTCAATCCTCAACCACAAGATCCTCTTTGTGATTTAAAGAAAAAGAGAACAAACTATTCAATTTTATGCAAATAAAGAATGATTCATTGAAAAAAGAAAAATAGATGCATTACGTTATCATTTGTAACTATGTTCAAGCCAATTTCTAAACTCATCGAAGCATTCCGATTCAAACATTTTAGGATTACCTTTTTTCCTATGTTGAGGCAGACCTTTCCATATTTTTTCTAGCATCCATAAGAATATTTAAATTTTTAGTTGCTTCCACTGACATCAATTTTCAAATATCAGAGAAAGAATAAAATAGCCTAACCCTAGAATCTGAACAGATAATGAAGAAGTTAAGAACCACAAACTGAAACCAATTTAAATACTCAGATAGTCAGATTAATGGAACATTGAAAGTAGAGAATTTTTTAAGTCTTATTTTGCCATTGAATCTTGATCAAGAAGTTAAGAACAAAAGCACGGAAGGGGTAGGGACATAGGGCAGCACTCCTGTCTCCTCTCTGCTGGTGTTTCAGTGCTTCAGAGACTTAGCACCTAAGTGGAGGCAGCTGGCCGCACGGACAGCAATCCTGCAGCGCAAAGTCATGGTAGGCAAGCAAAGTCAGCTCCAAGTTTATATCTCTAGCTAGGAGTACTTGCTCGTACAACATCGTGTGTCCACATTCGATGATCATCTGAACGAATAATGTAAGGTTGACCTGAAACTAATTAATAACCAATTCTTAACACCCTTGTTTATTTGGGTACAGAAGAAGAACAGCTACCAGGAAATCAAAACTAGTAGGAATAGGATAATATAATTCGAAAATCAGAGAGCGAAGAAGTCTTTTAACTTAACTTAAAAAGCCTTTTTTTTATTTCACTGCTAGGAGTAGCAGTAGCAGCATGCATGCATGTCTGAAAACTCACATTTTGCACATGCGTACGTGCAAATATATTGCAGGCGGCTCTCCCCCTGGCCGTGACCTCATTCGTGTATGCGGAGGAGTACAAGGTCCACGCCGACATCATGAGCACTGGGTTTGTACCTTTCACCGCTCACTTCTTACTGTCCTGTTAACATAACTCTGTGGGATTAATAATAATGCACATTCTATTTACTGGTCTTATTTGCTGAATTCCATCGAATTATTAACCTTGCTGTTGCTGGTCTCGTCTCTCGCAGGGTTATTCTGGGGATATTTATCTCGCTGCCCGTCACAATTGTGTACTACATACTGTTGGGCCTTTGAATTTGTGATTGAATTTGTAATGCTACCAAAACTCAATAAGATTTGATCACCGTGTGCTAGCTAGCAGTAGACGGTAGCTTACTACTATGACTAGCTGAATTACACGTGTTCTTTTTAGGAATGGTACCTTATACATGTTCCAAAACATCTCAATGTATATAGAGCAGGCATGCAACAGAAGCAAATCCCCCGTACGTGTTGCAGAGCTTATGTTCCAAAAAAAACTTCTAATATATGCACCTGGAATTTGTTATTTTTATATGATTTTTTCTAGAGATTGGTTTTGAATCTCAAATTTTGAGAAAATGTGTATCCATAGATGCACCGTGGATGTGCAAAGTTTCATTTTTCTTAAACTCCTATGTATGTATTTCTAAGGGGTTTTATGATTGCACCGAGTAGAAGGCTTCTACTGAATATTTTCCCAGATAAGAAAATCAAGTTGTAGGGTAAAACTCAATTCTGCTCCTCTTGAAATTGAAGGAATAAATCGTTGGCAAACACATACATAAGAGCATCTCCAAGATAATTGGTATATAACTTGCTATTGCTTTTTTTTAGCTAAAGATCTAGAAAACTGGCCTCCAACAAACTAGCAAATACAATTGCTATCCTATTTGACATGCTATCCCTTGAGCCTCGGCAGCAAAATTTGGCTAGCCGGTGTGCCTTGCTATCTTGGTATATGTGAGGCTGACAGCTAGTGTAATGTTTGCGTTGCTCCAAACTCTATTCCTTTCTCTTGGATATATGGCTAGTCTGTTGGAATGTCTTAAATTACAGAGAAAGAATCTTTAGGGCTCGTTTGAAAACCCGTGTATTGACGTGGAATAGCCTTCAAACCCAGCCTCCCATGGAACGAGGACAGCTCCCCCGTTTGTCCGAAATGTGCATTTGGCAGTCCGTGTATCGCCGTGTATCACGGTCCGATCCACTCCGACCCACAGGGAGAGAAAAATCTCTAGGCGTGGGGCGGTGGAAGGACCATGCGCTCACGTGTGGCACCCATGGGGGAGAGAAAAATCTCCACACAAGGCGTGGGACGGTGGAAGGACCGTGCGCTCACGAGTGGCACCCATGGGGGAGAGAAAAATCTCCACACAAGGCGTGGGATGGTGGAAGGACCGTGCACTCACGAGTGGCAATGCTCGTGCGCGTTCCTTCTCCACCGCTGCCGCCATGTCTTCGCTGGCGTTGCCACTGTCTCCGTCGCCCTAGCTCAAGGCATCAGCACCTCCACCTCCGCCCGCATCTCCTTGCTCCTTGGTAGGGATTCCCGACGTGTTCTCAATGCCCACATCTCCCTCAACCTCCGTAGGTTAGGGTTGCTCGATGTGCACGATTCTTGACGCGTTCCCAATGCCCACATCTCCTTCCACCTCCATCTCAAAAACGTTGTTGACCCAGTCGTGTGTACGCAAAAGGTTCTGGTTCACTTGCTCCATCAGCTCCATTAGTCCAGCAGAAGGCTTGATATCTATTACAAATAGGTTCTAATTCAATTGCCTTGCAAATTGTACTAGATCTGGATGTCATTTTATATTTTGTCTACATGTTATAACTAATAAGCTTGTGTTTTTTTGGGACAATAACTAATAAGCTTGTCTTTGATATATGAAACTAAGCTGATCATTTTCGTTTTGTTTTTAGCAACAGTGAATTTTTTTTGCTTGCATTTACGAATTTGACAGTGCTCCATAAACAAACTTGTCTCACACTTGATTTTATATGTATCTAAACTTATGGTTGGTAGATAAGAATTACTAGGCTCTCTGCTGTAATATAAGTCGAAAAGATTTGCACTTGGTTTCTACCTTGCTAATAAAATGACTATAATTTGCTCTTGAACTAATTTCCATGATGATTCAATGAAGGGCCAAATTTGTATATCGATGTACGTAGAAAGGAACAGGGAGAACACC
This sequence comes from Miscanthus floridulus, assembly GCF_019320115.1. NCBI lineage: Eukaryota > Viridiplantae > Streptophyta > Magnoliopsida > Poales > Poaceae > Miscanthus > Miscanthus floridulus. Next base: position 118,039,142 of record NC_089585.1, on the reverse strand, counting down.
TTACTCCATTAGGAAATAGTTTGCCGAGTGTTTTTTATCGCGCACTCGGCAAATAGTTTGCCGAGTGTCAATAAACACTTGGAAAAAATAAACTCCCGGCAAAAAAATGTTAACGGGATGGCACGGTGACGGCGATTTTGCCGAGTGCACGACGGAAAAACACTCAGCGGAAACTTTGCCGAGTGTCAAGACCAAAACACTCGGCAAAGTTTCTAAGCTTTGCCGAGTGTCCAGCCCAAAACACTCGGCAAAGTTTCTAAACTTTGCCGAGTGTCAGGGCCATAACACTCGGCGCCATGTCCAGCTTTGATCTGTCGCATAACCTCGCTTGATCCATTCTAGCCTTAACGTTATCCTTTGTCTTATCAGGAATGTCCATGATTGTACCAAAAATTACCTCGGTGATATTCTTTTAAGTGTGCATTACATCAATGTTATGTGGAAGAAGAAGATCATCAAAATAGGGGAGGTTCCACAAGCACGACTTCTGAGTCTAGGCATGTTGCTCGCCATATCCCACAAAACCATCTTCTTGTTTATTGACCTCGAGAGCGTCTAACTGAGCACGAACCGTGTCTCCTGTCATCATCTGCGGTGCAGGGTCTTTAACTATGACATCTTTCATAAAGTTCTTGATGTCTAGTCTGAATGGATGGTCAGGAGGGAGGAATTGTCGATGTTTGTCGAACGAAGAATACTTGCCACCCTTCGTCAACCAAATGAACATCAGAGAAGCCTTGCATACTGGGCATGGGAACCTCCCATGAACACACCAATAGCAGAAAATCCCATATGCCGGCAAGTCATGCAGGGAGTACTGGTACCAAACATGCATTTTGAAGTTTGTCTTTGTAGCTCGGTCATATGTCCATACCCCTTCCTCCCAAGCACAGACCAAATCATCAATCAGAGACTCCATGTACACACTCATATTATTCCCCGGGTGTTCTGGAATTATCAACGGCAAGAATATGTTCTGTCGTTGAAAGAGGACGCCTGGGGGAAGATTGAGGGGGATAACGAACATGGGCCAACAGGTGTACGGGACAGCTGCCATTCCATAAGGATTGAACCCATCTGTTGCCAGCACAACACGTACATTATGAGCTTCTAGAGCTTTCTCACGATGAATCTCATCAAACCTTGTCCAGGCTTCACCATCGGATGGGTGTACCATCTTCTCAGGATTGTATCGACGTTCATTTTTGTGCCATGTCATCTGTTTCATGGATTCCTCAGTCATGTAAAGCCGTTGGATCATCAAGTGTCATTTTTTTTGACACTCAGTAAACTATATTTTTTTTCACTTTTGATCTCTAAACTTTTTTTGCAGTCCTCAAACAATACCTGATACTCCATGTTTCAATGTGACACATTTCTCGGACTTTTCTATATTTCTTTAATTTATTTCATTTAATTGAATTTTCTTGGATAATTCAAATTATAACCGCTAGTCATTCGAATAATGAAAAAAATGATTGGAAAAATAATGTTAATGTTATTTAGTATAATGTGAGGCCGTATCCAGGAACATACCACCAATTTCGAACATCTTGTTCACGAAACATGACCATGAACTTATGGTCGAGTTGCTTTTAAATTTTATAAAAAGCAAACGAAGTTCGAAAATCATAAAACTTGTCAAGATGTCATGATATCATATGTGGAGGCTGTGATAAAAAATTGAGAAGGTTTCGCGTAAGTTATGGCGTACAATGCTTGCAAACCGAAGAATCTCCGAAGAAGTTTCATGATTTCGTGAAGAGGCCGACGAGGTGGTAAACATCGTACTTGACAAACTTGCGTGAAACCTCCTCAATTTTTTATCACAGCCTCCACATATGATATCTTGACATCTTGACAAGTTTCATGATTTTCGGACTTCGTTTGCTTTTTATAGAATTTAAAAACAACTCGACCGCAAGTTCGTGGTCATGTTTCGTGAATAAGATGTTCGAAATTGTGGTCTGTTTCTGAATATGGCCACACATTATACTAAATAATATGAATATTATTTTTCCATTCATTTTTTCATTATTCGAATGACTAGCAGAGTAGCAGTTATAATTTGAATTATCCAAGAAAATTCAATTAAATAAAATAAATTAAAGAAATATAGAAAAAGTCCGAGAAATGTGCCACATTGGAACATAGAGTACCAGGTATTGTATGAGGACTGCAGAAAAAGTTTAGAGGTCAAAAGTAAAAAAATATGGTTTGCCGAGTGTAAAAAAAATAACACTCGGCAAAGGAGACTCTTTGCCGAGTGTCAGGACGGCTAGCACTTGGCAAAGATTTTTAAAATTTAAAAAAAACCCCTCTTTACCGAGTGCCAGCCCGGTTGGTACTCGGCAAAGAATTTTAAAAAATTAAAAAAAATACTTCGTCGAGTGCTAGATCGGGGCCACTCGACAAAGATTTTTTTAAAAAAAACTCTTTGCCGTGTGCCAGGCCAGGTGGCACTCGGCAAAGAAGTAAAAAAAATTAAAAAAAAACTTTGTCGAGTGCCAGATCGGGGGCACTCGACAAAGGGGGGATTTAACCCCATCGGCTGGGCCGGCCCGCATACACGCACATGCGCCCGCGCCCGAGCCAGCGTTGTCACTGCCCGCGTGCCCGCCCCATCCACGCGCCCGCGCCGCCGCCGCCCACGCGCCCGCGCCGACACCGCCCTTGCCTGCGTGCCAGCGCCGCCCCCTACGTCGCGCCGCCGGAGGAGGAGGAGAAAGAGAGGAGGAGGAGGAGAGGAGAGGAGGAAGAAGGAGGAAGAGAAGGAGGCCGCCGAAGCAACGACGCCTTCGCCCTTGCGCACTCCTACAGCGACGCCGCAGCAACGCCGCCGGGGTGCGGCGTGGCCCCCTAGCAGCGGCGACCCGTATCCGGCCATCTCGGTCGCCATTCTGCAGTGGTGAGCCCCTACGTCGTCTTCGCCTGATGGATGTGGATGCATGAATAGATTAAGATGTCCTGGTTATGGTGCCTTCGTGGACGCTGGTTATGGTGCATAGTTGCAAATCTGAGGTTTAGCATGGATGGATTGTGAATGCATGGATTGATGTTTGTCATAAATTAATATAGCTTATGGAATATATTAGTAATGGGATACAGATCCTGAATTTGTAATCCCTGATTCTTTCTTATCCTGATTACGTTGCTAGGTGTTCCTTACATTAAAGATATGAAGGCACGCCGAATCGGCGGCCTTCTAGGGTGTCCATGTAAGCTCTTTTTATTTGGTACGTTAGATCGAAATTCCACGGCACAGATGAGGAGCGTCGCAACCGGCCTTCATCTGTGCATTCCGTAGTAGATAGATGAAGCAACTGCACGCATTAAATGAAGTACGGTTTTCTCTGGTAGTAGGTGGCATGCAAATGGACAGTGGCGCGTAGCAGATGCATGGTCTATGCTGGGCGGCACGCATGCGTGCATGCATGCTGCTGGCCCTTGTTTGCTTTGCAGAGCTGGGCTCCACCGTGGTCGTCACACATAAAATGGTGCTCCTTCCTCTCTCTCTCTCTCTCTCCTCTCCGTGCTCTCGCTCTCTCCCTCGCTCCTCGTCGCGACCGTCAAAGCTCCCCGCACCCTTTGCGTGGCGTAGCGGCGTCCCCCAGCACGGCGCCATGGTGCATCGTCCAACACCGGTGGCCATGGCGGCGTCCGAGCCCCTGCTCTCCCCCAGCGCTGCTCCGGTGACTCCGTGGTCGTATCCGTCGATCTACCCACCAGATCCGGTGCCGGTGCCAGTGAGGTCATCGCTGGCAGCTAGGTTTGAACTCGCCCAGGTTAGGTATCACACCATCATCCTCGTTGTCCTTCTCTGTATCTTCATAATACCTGTGCTTCAGTGATTTGGTTTTCTTTGATGTGACTGTGGTAGGCTGGCTGGCAGTGACGGCCTCGCGTTCTATAGTGGAAGGGCCGAGAGTCACAACAGCGGAACCCTAGCCTCGACCTGTATCTCCCTCCGACCACAGTTGTTCGGGTAGGAATCTCCTTTCCTCATCGTTCCTCGGGTGGTTCGTGTCCCGCTGCCTTCTAGATTTGTTTTCTTGTGGGGGGCGTGTCGGGTTGCGTAGATGTGGGTGTAGACGCGGATGCATCGGGGGCTGATTTGCTAATTAATTCTTCCCTTCTTGCTTTGTTGGTAGGTCAACGATGAAGGATGAGTAGGCGCTGGAGCCACACGATCTACGTCGGCAACCTCCCCGGCGACATCCGGGAGAGGGAGGTGGAGGATCTGTTCTAGAAGGTGGGGAATTTTTTTAATTGTTTGATTCCTTGCTACCCTATTAATCATTAGCAAAGAGCGCAACCCGTCTTACTGTATTAGGCTGGGCTCACTTGCCGTGTGCTTCTTAGATTCAGTGCCTCCGATGCTTATACTACTTTCTTAATGCAATAGGATGTGATGCACTGTCGTGCTCTTATGGCCTTGCCCTTAAATCATAGAAAACTAGTGGCTTTGATAACCTTGTGCTATCAGGGTCCACTAAGTTCCTCTGCTACATTCACTATGAACCTCAAGCTATGGCTTGCGCTTGAGAATGTTGCTTATAGTTGTTGTTCATTTGAAAGGTTTCATGGTTTTATACTAATAGTGTCCAATTTTATAAAATTTGTGAACGCAGTATGGTACAATTGTTGATGTCGACCTGAAGGTCCCCCCAAGGACACCTAGTTATGCTTTTGTTGAGGTAAGATTCATCTGAATGTGTTGAATAACATGATCATCTTTTCCCCTCAAAAGATTATCGTGTTTTGGTTGATGACTTTGGTCACGAACAACAAATTTAAGGTGCTTTGCTAATCTTGTAGTTTGAAGATCCTCGTGATGCTGATGATGCAATTGCTGGGCGGGATGGATACAACTTTGATGGTAAGAGTAAGCTAATCAGTGCTCCGATAAGCTACATGAATGCTCTCTTTCTCTTCAATCTGTTGATCCAATGCCTACTTCTGTGCTCAGGAGGAGGTTGCTCATGGTGGTAGAGGTAATACTTCCTTGTATGATCGTTCAAGTGGCTTTGGTGGTGGTGGTGGAGCGCGTCGTGGTGTCTCGAGACACTCAGAGTATCGTGGTATGGTTTCTATTCATGTTGAACACCAGTGATTGCTCTTCTCTTGTCTATCTGCAACCTTTAACTTGAATCATGGCAACAGTTCTTGTCACTGGATTGCCTTCTTCTGCATCATGGCAGGATTTAAAGGTCCGAGGCAAAACTTTTTCCCTCGTGTTCTTCCATAAGACCGTATCATTGCTTCATGATTTTGTGTTTTTTATAAATTCATAAATAGATGGAACTACCGAGAACAGAAAAATCCACTTACTTTATTGTTTTTATGGCTTTGTTCCCAGGATCATCTGCGGAAGGCTGGTGATGTTTGTTTCTCTGAAGTGTATCGCGAAGGCGGTGGTAAGTAGCATTTTGGTTAAAGCCGTTGCCTTTATTACAGTTTGGAAATGTTCAACAGAAATATTTAGAAGCAGAGGTGCACAAATATTTTTGGGGTGCATTTCTTTTTCAAAAGCAATAAGGTTTGATCTTTCTGCCCCTTTGGTGTCATCGTCGTGACAAAACTAGTGGCACATATCCTGTTACATACTGGGGATCCATATATGGCTATATGAGGTGCCCTGTGTTCCATTTTATTTTTCTCTTTGTATTTTCATTTCTCATAACAGGAAACTATTAGCTCTTGATATTTTTAAATACTGATTGATAAAATACTAACTGTTTAGTTAAAGGTAATTTAGGAACGGTTGAAAAATGCTTGGGATTGCAAGAATGATACTGCCACAAGAAAGTTCAAGCTTGCTTGGGTACATAATAACCCAATGTACTACAGCAACAATTTTAGCATGCTAGCACCACTTGAATGGATCCAATGTATTGGGACAATAACTAGAGCTCATAGCCATTATTGAAGTAATGTGCTTACCATACTTAATCCCTATGATTCAAGCAGCTTGAGAACTGAATGCTTGGGGATATTGCATTTGAAATTTGCAAATGGACTTATTTTGTTGGTGAAACTGTAAGCTGCCCACAATTTATGGGGACATTCATCACACATCCTATATTCTCAATCCCCATAAAAGACCATTGTTTCATCAATAATCTCTCTCCCCTTGATCTGGAATACGGACACGTCCATTTTGATGACTTCTTATAAAGTTTTAGAAAGAGCAGCTACTTAGCCTTCCCATATCTGATGTGTCCAAAAAAAGTATTCATCATTGCTGTTTATTCTAGGATTTGGGCGCATATAAATGCCACATAACATGATTACTAGCATCTCTTATTATTTATTGTGGAGGCTTATTTCATTCGGTTGCTTGGTTTTCAACCTTATCTTCTTCAAGGAATATGATGTAAAGCTATCTATGTTCTTAACACTTCTTTTCTTTTTCAAGTTCTTATCATATATTTCTATTTTGTTACAGGCACCATAGGAATTGTGGACTACACAGATTGTGATGATATGAAATATGCTATAAGTCCATGATACATTCCCTTCTGTCTTAGGGTGAATCATTTCATTCTATAGTTTTTTTTTCATGTATCTACTTTTGACCTTCTACAATCCCTGATCTTTGATATGTATATCATGTTAAGGGATATATGTCATGGGTAACCTTGTTGATAACTAATACTAACACGGAATATACTTTGCAGCAAACCACCCAGGACTCGTTGTCCAGCATCTAGATCCCGGTCGAGGTCTATTTGCTCCCGTTCAAGGTCTGCATCAAAAGGACGTCTCCGTCTAGGTAACATACATTGTTCCAGCTTTTGCGCTTTGAATCCTTATGTGTCAAGTTCTTTTCTACTATTTTGACAAAAGCACAATATATATGCATTAGTGGAGTATCTGGCCAAATTACAAATATGCCTACTTCTGTATCGTAATTACCTATTGCCGACTCTAGGCCCTTTCCCCCCTAAAGATTGCTGCTGTCTTAGCCTAAAACAGTGGTTACCGGTCTTTATTGAAGTATCATCTTTGTTCTGTATCCTTCATTGGTCTGAATATTTGGTATCTAATCATTCTCTAATAAGCAAATCAGTTAAGCTCAGGTTAACATAGTTACACTCCCAGGCATGCATCAATGATGATGGCTTGTTGTACCGTCTGGTTTCTTTGGGGTTCCTTCTCAACTGCTCAGACTCTCAGTGAATGATATGAACTGCTTAGTTTGTTCTGTTTTGTTTTTGAAGACTCAATTATCTCGCCCTTTTATCTGGGATTGTGCGGTCATCTGGGGATTGCGCATTAGGATATTGAGGATGGGATTTCCATGATTTGCTACAGCTCAGTTGGTTTTGTAAGGTGTGGTTATTAATTGAGAGCTTCTATGGAAAGCTAAAATCGTCCCATTATTTTACCTAGTGTCCTGTAACTGATTGACATCAGAGCTTGGGCATAACCGCATTGTTTGGAATACTGGACATAGGAGCGTTAAGGATTGGTGATCTGGATTATGGTGGTACAGTGACTAGGAATGTACTTGGAGTTCAATGCTTTGGGAATGAGTTTTCTTCCTACCTCGGGCACACTGCAGATGGTTGTTGTAGTTCATATATGCACTTTTGACATTATTATACAACAATGTTACACTTGCATGGAACTGAACGCTTTAATTTTCATGAGCTTTTATTGCTTTCGTTCCACGCGGTGCCATGCCTTTTGGAACCAAGTTGTTAAAGGTGCATTTTGGATATTGACTCAGTTGTTTCTGGAATGTTTTGCAGATCACCAGCAAGGTCCAAATCTCCTAATGCTTCTGTAGGTTCCCTTCATCATTTTGATAATATTTTTTTATTATTTTTGCTGCTTAATTTTATATCTACTAAAATGTCTATATAGCCCGCAAATGGTGAAGCAGCGAGCCCCAAGAAGTAGAGTCCAAGCAGGAGCCCATCTGGCTCACGCTCTCCTGATGTAAAATGATTCTATTCTTATTTTCTCTACTTGTTAATAGCAAACACAGCTAAACTGACAACAATTCGATCAAAATTTGAAGGCGAAACCTGAATAAAATTGATATGCTGTTGAGGATTGCAGATGGAGTCCAGAGATCTTCTTTTCTGGATGCTTGTCCTCCATATTGTTCTGCTTCCATCTTTGTCTTAGCAACAGTACTAGAAATGCTGGTATTAACTATCAGTATCAACTTGTATCGATGGACCCCTGTGTTGGCACTGTTGTGTTGGATAGTTCGCTGACGTGCCCATTTACTTTTGCTTAATTTTATATTAGTGATTGTTGAATGCATGATGTGGATTTGTGCTATTGTTGATAGAATCATGTTGTTCTAGACCTCATGCATGTTTTCTTCATTTCCATAATTTACTTGGCAGTTGCTGCAGATTATGGTTTTTCTAAAAATGTTGAAATAGGTTGGCATTTGGATAGGGGGCTTATGCGGGTGATTGGTGTTGAGTGTGGAGTGTATTGTTGTGAAGGAGGAGCCAGGGGGTTTTTCATAGGTGGTTGACGACGGGTTTAGAGGGTGGGTGCACTCCATTATTGTCGGCACTGAGCAACATTGGGGCCTGAGGGAATTAGGTTTGTAGGGGACAACAGCGACAGCATCGGCCCAATGGAGGTGACATCACGAGCGGTGTCATGGGGCGGTGGTGCGACGTGCGGTGGGTGGCGATGCATAAGAGACAGCGGGTGTAGAGTAAATGTAGCTAACTCAGGCGCACCCAAGTAACCGAGAAGTGCAGGCGACGTGGAAGGGAAACACTGGCAGGTCACGAGGTAGGGAGAGCGTCAGCCATGGTGCGTTCCCTGCATGAGCTTGGGTGGAGGGAGGAAAAAGGAGGGGCGAGGGGTTCGCTCGACGAGGAGGTATGCGAGCGGCCATGCCCAAAAAGAAGAAAAGGGACGGGTCTGGTATGGGGGCGAGGGCAAGAGTTGAGAGCCGACAAAGTACGGGAAAAGGAGAGAAAATGAATTGTGCGAGTGAACAAGGCGAGCGCGGCATAGCCAAATGAGAACTAAACGTAAGTGGGTCCTGGTCTATGAAGAGCCCATTGCCCGTACCCCATGAAGTTCTTTCCACCCTTGGATAGGAATAGGCAGCCATGGATGGCTCGCATGGAGGCTTTGCAAGGGCGGGATGCGCAAGAAGATAGTCCTACTGTGGTGCACTTGACCACGTACCTACTTGCTCTGGATGAGTAGTATGACTGGCAAGCCTTAGAGCTGAGGGCGTGCCTCCGGCGCGTCGAAGAAGCCGAGATCTTCACTCGGATGCTCCAAGTGCAACTCGCCGAAGCGCATGCCAGTGCTGCAGCTGCTGAGAGCCGGGAGACTGCCATGTTAGAAGCTTTGAAGGAGGCCGAAGATCGGCATGTTCATCAGCTAGGTGAGGCCTATCTGTTCACTAGGGCCAAGCGGAGGACGCTGGTTGATGAAAGGCAGGATGCCCCGATCTTGGAGGGGATCCCTATCCACCCACCTGAAAAGGAAAACCGGTGATGTAGAACCGCCAGCACCTCCACCTTCGGAAGTGTTAGAAGCAGAACTCTTGGTTCCTCTCACTCAGCCATTGGCACGAGAAGCTGTAGATCCATAACCAGGGCGGTAGAAGAATCCACCGAGCATAGGAATCAAGATGCATGGTTCCAAGGTAGATTAGTTGCCTTGGGATGTTGTACCCGTAGTAGTAGTGCTTTTCATCATTGTCCTCCTGTTTGTACTCTTGTCGTTGTTGTCATCCGTAGTTATTGGATGCGTGTTGTAGTTTCGCCTAAGGGGAGTGGATCCTAATTCACTTTTTTGTAAACCCTCGCGTTAGGAGAAGTACTTGTGTTGTAGTTTTTGCTATTTTCACCTATAATGTAATGCTATCCAATGTTGTACTTTAAATCTAAGTGTGTTAGTTACTTGAGCCCAACTCCATCAAATACTTCTTTCCACTAACATGTCATTTATTTGCTGGCCTAGAATATGCACCATGTAATGACAACCAACCTCTATGTTCATTTACAGTATTGAGACCAACCTTCCATACCAACATGATGAGAAAACATATTAGACATATGAGGTTTCCTATACCAAGCACATCACCCGCAGCGAAGCGCGGGCAGCAGTGGCTAGTAATCTTATGCATGTCGGCCATCATGTCGTTCATATATATGTGCATGTCGGCCATTGTGCCGTTGGTTTTCTTATAGGTTTTGGAAACCTCACTGTGTAGGGGAGGTGCTGCCGAAATTTTGTATTGACAGTTTTATGTTTCTTTTTTTTTGCAGAGAAGAGCCCGTTGGAGCAGAGCCAGAGTACCTCAGCGACTCTGATCGCCTTCCTCGCCACTGTAGGTCTGCCTGCACCGCGTCGCCTTGCCACTACATCGACCCGCCATGGCCCCGCTAGCCTGACTCTACTGCCACCCTAGGTATAACCCCTCTTTCCATATCATGGTCATAGATCATGTAACCCAGTTAGGCGTCTCTCGTTCGAAAGAGATACAGTTGGAAATATGTAGATATTTACATATTTAAAACCGTGTCTGTTTCGAATTTTTCATGTTTTTTGGACAGCCCGCGGATGCATAGGTGGGGTTAGTTTCCATAGTCTACTCCAATCTGAGATAGAGTTTCGGCATCATCTCCCTTTTGTTCTCCGGATACACACTCTCCCTAGCAGGACATGTATTTGGAGAACAGCGGGGAGGTGCTACCGAAATTCTATCTCGGATAGGAGTAGAGCATGGAAACTAACCTCATCTATGGATCCTCGCGTGGGATTAGGACCTATCCTCACCTATTAGATAGTAGGAATGTCATGTAGATACAATTGATGTTTATATTACTCATCGCTATATATGTTAGAGGATGGAGGACCGTGACTGGATGTACACAGGCCACGCAAGTCAGGGTCAGGTCACCAATGAATGGATCGACAAGATCGATGCTTTCGTGGAATGGGCATTTGGCGTGGCTGCTAAAGGAGCGAGTAAAATTTGCTATCCCTGCAGCAAATGTGCAAACAGGAAAAGACAAATGAAGAAGGTCATGGGGAACATTTTTGGAAGAATGGATTTACGACAGACTATACCTGGTGGGTCTACCATGGTGAAGCCGATCGTACGAGAGAGGAGGTGGTGAGACCACATGTCAAGGATTATGATGCTGATGCGAGGGTAGCAGACATGTTAAATGACTATCACGAGGCACAGTTCGCTGAAGGACATACGGGGGAGCCAGAGGCAATAGCAAAGGCGTTCTACGATATGTTTGCCACGGCAGAGAAACCCTTTCATAGCCAGACAAAGGTTTCTCAACTAGATGCCATTGGACGCATAATGGCGTTAAAGTCCCAGTATAGCCTGAGTCGAGACGCCTTCGATGGTATGTTGACAATTATTGGCAGCCTGCTTCCGGAGGGTCACCTTCTGCCAAAGAGCATGCACGAGTCACAGAAACTCCTTCGTGCACTTAAGATGTCGTACGAGCAGATACATGCTTGCCCGAAGGGGTGCATCCTATTTAGAAAAGAATACGTGGAAGCAAAGTACTGTCCAAAGTGTAAATCCTCTAGGTTCCTGGAGGTAGATTCTGATGATGGCTAGAAGAGGCAGCTTGATATTCCCGTGACAATCCTATGGCACCTTCTGTTCATATCGAGGATCCAACGGCTATACATGACCGAGGAATCCGTGAAACAGATGACATGGCACAAAAATGGCAAATGATACAATCCCGATAGGATGGTACATGCATCTGATGGTGAAGCATGGACCCACTTTGATGGCATTCATCATGAGAAAGCTAAAGAGGCTCGTAATGTACGTGTTGCGCTGGCAACAGATGGGTTCAATCCTTATGGAATGATGGCTACCCCATACACATGTTGGCCCATGTTCGTTATCCCCCTCAATCTCCCCCCCGGTGTATGCTTTCAACGACAGAACGTATTCTTGTTGTTGATAATTCCTGGACACCCGGGGAATAATATGGGTGTGTTCATGGAGCCTGTGATTGATGAATTGGTCTATGCTTGGGAGGAAGGGGTATAGACATACGACCAAGCTACAAAGAAAAACTTCAAAATACATGTTTGGTACCACTACTCCCTGTATGACTTCCTGGCATATGGGATATTCTGTGCCTGGTGTGTTCATGAGAAGTTCCCATGCCCGGTATGCAAGAAAGGTCTAAGGTTCATTTGGTTGTAGAAGGGTGGCAATTGTTCATCATTCGACAAACATCGGCAATTCCTCCCTCTTGACTATGCATTTAGATGAGACATCAAAAACTTTATGAAAGGTGTCGTAGTGACAGACCCTACACCACCGATAATGACTGGTGCCGTGGTTCGTGAACAGATAGATGGTCTCGTGGTCAATCCAGAAGGTGGTTTTGTGGGATATGGAGAGCAACATATGTGGACTCATAAGTCGGGCTTGACTCGGCTCCCCTATTTTGATGACCTTCTCCTTCCACACAACATTGATGTAATGCACACTGAAAAGAATGTCGCTGAGGCACTTTAGGCAACAATCATGGACATTCCTGACAAGTCAAAGGACAACGTTAAGGCTAGAGTGGATCTAGCAATGTTATGTGATAGACCAAACCAACATATGAAGCCTCCTAGTCGCGGCAAGACATGGAGAAGGCCTAAGGCCAATTTTGTCTTGAGCAAGCCCCAAAGAAGGGAAGTACTAGAATGGATCCAGACGTTAATGTTCCCTAATGGGTATGCGGCTAATCTGAGGAGGGGAGTAAACTTATCTACTATGCGAGTCTTAGGGATGAAGAGTCATGACTACCACATATGGATTGAGCGGCTTCTTCTGATGATGGTTTGAGGCTATGTCCCTGAGCATGTCTGGCTAGTGCTGGCAGAGTTGAGCTATTTCTTTCAACAGCTTTGTGCTAAAGAGTTATCTCGGACTATGATTGCTGACTTGGAAAGAATGGCACCTATGTTGCTCTATAAGTTGGAAAAGATCTTTCCACCCGGCTTCTTCAATCTGATGCAGCACTTGATTTTGCACCTCCCATATGAGGCACGAATGGGGGAGCCTATGCAGGGCCATTGGTGCTATCCAATCGAGAGATGTCTAATGGTTCTTTGAAAGAAATGTAGAAATAAATGTAAAATCAAGGCTTCCATTGTAGAGGCATACATTCTAGAGGTGGTGAACTTCACAACAACATACTATGGTGACAACCTCCCTAGCGTGCATAATCCACCCCCTTGTTATAATGCTGGCAAAAATGAATCGAACCTCAGCCTTTTCCGAGGGCAACTCAAAAGCGCAAGTGCATCGACCCCCAAGACCTTGAATCATGAAGAGTGGCGCCATATCATGCTATATGTGTTGACCAACCTTGATGAAGTGGCGTCGTACATGCAGTAAGTTCTCAACGAATTTGTTAAATACGCCATCACTATTCTGCACCCAACCCCTTGTTTCTCGTTGGTATAGGGAATTTCTTCATGAATTCTGGCATCAATCAAAGGATCCTACCGCGCAGCAGCTAGATACCCTTCTTAGATAGGGTGCAAGAAATGGAATACTCGATTTCATTTCTTGGTTCAAACAGAAGGTACCGTCCAATTTAGCTCGTCCTTAGTTTGACATTCTAAGTTACTTGTACGTGCGAATAATATAACAATATATCCTACTTGAGCTTGCAGGGCTAGAGGGATGCGTCTATGTGTGCCGAGTCGAGACAGGTTGCCGATGGCTTTGCCTATAGGGTCAGGCCATTTTCTGGTTATGACGTGAATGGATATCGCTTTCGTACAACAAGCTACGAGCAGAGTCAGCCCAATCGAAGAACCACAAGTTCTAGAGTTTTTACGCCCGATGTTGATGAGGTCGAGTATTATGGAAGAATTGAAGAAATATACGAACTCAAGTTTCATGGTTCCAAACCTTTTAATCTTGTCATATTCAAATGCCATTGGTTTGATCCTGAAGTAACGAGACAAACATATTGTAATCTTGGTCTAGTAGAAATTTGACAGGTTTTTGTCTTACCAGGAGATGATGTCTATATTATGGCCCAACAGGCCACACAAGTTTATTATCTTCCATATGCGTGTCAAACCAAAAGGCATCTTAAGGGTTGGGATATTATGCACAGGGTATCACCACACGGTAAAGTGTATGTCCTAAACGATGAAGATTACAACTTAGACCCAAACACATATGATAGAGAGTTCTTTCAAGAAGAGGGACTAGAAGGGAGGTTTGAGATAGACTTAACCGAAGCGATCGGAATGGAAGTAGACAATAAAATAGTTATTGAAGAGGACGCTAGAGATGAGGTGCAAAATGTGAAGGTCTTACAAATGCTTGAGCGATTACATGTAGACAATGACAATGGCAACATTACTCATTCGGATAGTGTTGATTATTTGGATATGATTGATAATGATGATGAAACTTATGACGCAGCTAGTCCCGATCATGAAGATTATTTCTAATACATGTAATACTATTTTATTTTGTAATTACATTTTGTTTATTTTGTATCTCTTTCTAAGTACTTCTTATTTATCTGTGCTTGTTGGTTTACTCTTTTTAATTATAGGTGATTGAACAAAGATGGTGGGCGGTGGGATGAGGAAGCTAACGTTCTTGTACCGAAGGACAAGCATCGCTGCATTGGGGGAGAGTAGGAGGAGGAGCAGTCGTAGGAGGGAGCCGTCGCCTACCGCCCTATTGTGTGAGGAGGATGAGGAGGGGCAGGTGCCCTAGGAGGACGCCGAGGAGGCATAGGAGGACGAGGAGGAGGAGGTGACAGCAGGGGGTTCCGCTTCCTCTAGTTCGTCGAGCGTCTACTTGCGAGGTCCCGCGAGCCTCCCTCAGCGACCGATACCTCATGAGAGACGCCTGCTGATTCGACCTGAGGGGGAAAAGTAAGTAACTTTAGATGTTATCACTACTTTATATGATATGTTGAAAATCAAAATAGAGACTAATAATTTTTTTTAATCACTTGGGCAGGAACTGGACGATTGTGGCGAGTGGAGGTGCTCACACACGCCAAGTCAATGGCATCCTCGGTCTTCTATGCAAGGAGCACTTCCCTGGCCTGGTTGAGTACGCCGAAGTGACGGGGCTAGCCTACTCGTTTGACCACTATGTCGCCGCCTGCGATGCTGCAGATCGAGCCCATAGGGTATTCAACAACAAGGCGGAGTGGGTGAAGCAAGAGCTGTGGGTAAGTCCTCCTCGTACTACATTGCTCAATACATCGCATTCATTAGACATTCTTGAAATAATGAATGGATATATCGTGTTTGTATGCAGGATTTCTTTAGATGCCAGGACGGACATGAGGCTAGGGCAAATGTGGTGGCTCCCAAATGCTGCAAAAAACTCGTCATGGACATGCATTACGAGGTGCGCATCTAGGCCGTCGTAACTTACAACAGGACCATCCTTGGAACGAAGGTCGCCAAAAGGGATGCAAGGAGCATGACATTGACCTGGGACCAGTACTTGTAGGTAAATACAGAACATTAATACTGATTCCTTTTGAGATTAAGTAGGCTTAATTTCATCTTCTGATATGTCATGTACTTGATGGTCTATAGATGATTCCTTATTAGTGCACCGCGCATCCCCAATGCTGGGAACAGATGGTGGACAAGTGGTGCTCATGCGAGTGGGAGGAGACGCACAACTTGTGTCGGGAGCGGCGTTTGATGATGCCAGGTGTAGCACACCATCAAGGCAGCCATAGCCTTAGCGGATACACAAAAACATGGGTACGCAAATTCATTTATTTATTCTAATGCTCAATTCTGCATGATTTCTAATCATCTTGCTGTTTTTCTCGCAGTCGGTGTCACATGGTGGCTAGCCTTGCTCCATCTTCAAGGCATTTGCTATGGCCCACAAGGGCAAGGCGACGTCCAACGTCGACTACAACCCAGAGGATGGGCCTGAGGCATATAGCAATATGACCATCCACAACCGCCTTAGTGAGTACACATCGATGGCAAGGGAGGTCCATGGGCCATAGTACAATTCGAGCACCGAGGACCTTGATGGAGAAGTCGTCATGAGGGTGGGAGGAGGCAAGAAGCATGGGCGGTACTGGATTGGCGACGGCGCAACCGACTCGGCCGCTACTCCTAGTCTCTTCCAGATTCGAGCAAGCAGCACGAGCAGGAGCCCGGCCATACGACCTCGGCAGGACGCTTCACACCACCGGGTGGAGGCACTCGAGGTTATTCCTGGTTTATTCATCGTTCATTGGTTTTTTCATACCTTTTCTTTGCATTATTGTAACATTGAAGTGAATATATTGTAGGCCCAGCTAGAACAAGAGAGGAGGATATGCGAGCAGATGCAGGCAAAGATGGAGAGGGTGGAGGCCGAGTGGGAGGCCGAGCAGCGGAGGATGGCAGAGATTCTTCAGTACACACAAAGTCTTGGCGCCGCTATGGGTGTAGTTTTGCCACCTTCGCTATTTGCTCCACCTCCACCTCCTCAATATTCTACTCCTGTGAGTATAAATGTTTTAGTTTGTATGTTTATGCTTACGGTCAAACCTAGTGGAGTTTGAAAATTTTATTCATATATGGTATATATTTATCTTGTCTCACATATGCAATCTCTTCTTCTTTGTGCATAATCAATCGGCGGTATCGAACGATCCTCATGCTTCAGCGAATCCTTCACCAAATTAGTGATGATACTTGTGGTTGTTAATGGTACTTCTATTTGCAATTGTGGTTGAAGATGATGGAGCACTTGGATTACTTGTGAACTTACTTGTGATATATTGTGAGACATATGATGTTTGTGATATATATATGGTGTTGGTGATATATATGTGATGTTGGTGATGTTTGTTATATATATCTTCTGTGTTGTTTGGATGGGATATAAAAAACAAATAAAAATGTTATTTTCATGCTGAGTGCAATGGCCATGACACTCGGCAAAGTGATTACCTGGGAACTACCTGGGAATATGTTTGGCCATTGCACTCGACAAACATCACAGATTTGCCGAGTGCCACGGGCGAGGCACTCGGCAAAGGTCGCTTGTTTGCTGAGTGTCTTGTCGGTGGCACTCGGCATAGTGGCCAACTTTGCCGAGTGTCTAAGTCAATGGTGCTCAGCAAAGTGGGTACCTTTGCCGAGTGCTTGACCTTGACACTCGGCAAAGCCGCCGTCACGGCCACTTTTTTTTGCCAAGTGTCGGATTGGCACTCGGCAAAGAGATCTTTGCCGATAAACTATTTACCAAGCGCCCTTTGCCGAGTGTAACACTTGACAAAAACTTTGCCGAATGTATATCGGCCTTTGTTAAGTGCCTCAGGCACTTGGCAAAGAAGCCGCCTCCGGTAGTGTACGTACACTGCAACTATGAATTCCACGTACGGTTACTCGTAGACTAATTTATAATTATATATGTTTTCACTGGTTTTTGCTGAATTATATTGCATCTGACTGAGAATTTATATTGCTGCCCCATAATGATTGTTTTACTGCATCTGCATGTTGTTGGGACTGCAGGAACCTCCTGTCGTGGCTCGCTCACCAAGTCTCCTGGCACTTGCGGACACCGGCGTTTCAGGCCTTGCGGCGGCATGCAGCCTGTTCGTTTTGGCTAAAACGATTATGAATCATTATTACTGGCTGGTTTGATGTGAGAGAAAAATACTATTCTGATTTACAATCTACGATCGTTTACGACCCAGGAAAAGGCGTGGTCGTCAGTGACCTCGGTGCGGCGTGACCGTGCCTGTGCTAGCTTGGGCCCTGAGTGGCTGGTGCTGGCGCTCTTAGGTGCACGTGCCTGTGGGCGAATGGATTCTGAGTAAAAACCCTATTTGGCTTCTTGCTCTAGATCGGCAGCGGTAGCGTTCTTTGGTCCTCTACTTTCTTAGAGGCATCGTCGAATCCGTTCTTCACACATGCTTTTGGGGCAGGTCTGGGGCAAAGTCTTTCTCTAGTGCTTCTTTCCAATAATGGTGGCGTACATATGTTACTACCCTTCTTAAAGGCTTATTTGTCTCTTTGGTGTTGTTTCTGTGGATCGACTAGGGTAGATCTAGGTGGATGTACTGTTGAACATGATGAACTAGAACAGGCAGAGAGTGGGAGAAAGGAGAGGAGAGTGAGGAGTTCACAGACCATTGGATCTGGTGGAGTTGGAGCTCGATCCGTCCATCGCTGGTTCGTTGATGGAGGCAGCACATGGGCAGTGATGGTCGGTGAGGAGAGGCGACGCAGTGGAGACGGTGATGCAGTGCAGTCGCAACGGCGAAGTCAATGGAGCTTCCCATCGCTGGCTACGCGCCCTCTCAGATCGGTCTAGGGTTTGTTGGTGGGGTTTGCGGCTCACGGTGAACCTCGTACCCTGAGCCGCTGGCCCCCACCTCTATATATAGCGTAGTGCGTTGGGGGCCCACCAACCATGTAGGGTTGGGCGCCCCCGATCAGGGCGCGTAACCAAGGCCCAATAGGCCATTGGGCTTATTGGCTAGGAGATCAATCTAACATTCTCCCCCTTGATCTCACTATTACTTTTATCCTTAAACTTTAAACTTCAATCCTTTTATCCTTACTCATTTCTTTACAGATGATGCATAGAGCATGTTTCATCGTCACAGTCAATCGCCGATAGATTTAACAGCTACAATGCACGTCTCTGATCTGAAATAGTTACTTTAACTTTTGGGCCCTTTATAGTCTAGGAATTATAGGCTTTCCCTTAAACCCATGCCGGCTACATATTCTCTGAACACATTGGGTGGTAAGCCTTTTATAAGCGGATCCGTGAGCATCTTTTCGGTACTTATATGCTCAAGACTTATCATTTGATCTCGGACTTTATCCTTCACAACATAATACTTTATGTCAATGTGTTTGGCAGCACCACTTGACCTATTGTTGTGAGCATACTATACTGCTGGATTATTATCGCAGTATAACTTCAGTGGTCTATTGACGTCGTCAACCACCTTCAAACCGGGTATGAACTTTTTTAACCAGTTCACCTGCCCCGTTGCCTCATAACACGCTACAAACTCGGCATACATTATGGACGATGTAGTGATGGTTTGCTTTGAGCTTTTCCATGAAATAGCTCCCCCTGCGAGAGTGAACACATATCCAGACGTGGATTTTCTATTATCTCCCGCATAATCAGAATCTGAATATCCCACTATATGGACTGAATTAGATCTTCTATACGTCATCATAAGGCCTTTCGTTTCTTACAAATAACGTAAGACTTTCTTTACCAATTTCCAGTGTTCTATTTCAGGATTGCTCTGGAATCTGCCAAGTAACCCGATAACAAATGCCAAGTCAGGGCGCGTACACACTTGAGCATATTGCAAGCTTCCGACAGCTGAAGCATATGGAACCACTTTCATTTGATCGATCTCATATTGGTTCCTAGGGCATTGAAAATCCCCATATCTATCGCCCTTGACTATAGGAGCAGGTGAGGGACTACATTTGTGTATACTGAATTTCTTTAAGACTTTTTCTATGTATGCCTTTTGTGACAGTCCTAATACCCCTTTACTTCTATCTCGGTGAATTTTGATCCCTAGAACGAACGAAGCTGGCACCACAGTGTCTTGTATTATCGGTGCAGCAACAGCAGGTAGTGAGAAAAATAGCTCATGAATTATTGGAGTGGGTGCATACACCCGCTTCTCTTCAAGGTCAATTTCTCGAGCTACCATGCTCCCCCTAATCATTTCATCCTATAGGAAGACAGCGTGTCTCGTTTCCACAAACTTTGTATGTCTATTAGGACAGTAGAAATGAAAACATTTTGACTTTTCTGGGTAGCCAATGAAATGGCAACTCACTATTTTGGAATCTAGCTTCCCAATGTTTGGGTTAAAAACTTTAGCCTCAGCAGGGCTCCCCCACACACGCAAGTGGTTAAGTGAGGGTACTCTTCCTGTCCATAACTCATACGGTGTTTTGGGCATCGACTTACTTGGTACTCTATTTAGAATATGAATGGCGGTTTTTAACGCCTCCATCCACAGACTCATCGGTAAAGTGGAGTAACTTATCATACTATGCACCATATCCATTAGGGTACGGTTACACCTTTCAGCTACTCCATTCTGCTGAGGTTCGTCTGGTGTTGAATACTGGGCGACTATGCCATTCTCTTGTAAGAACCTTGCAAAAGGTCCAGGAACTTATCCATATGGGGTATGCCGACCGTAGTACTCTCCCCCACGGTCAGACCTGACTATCTTAATCTTTAAATTATGCTGATTTTCAACTTCTACTTTAAATATTTTGAATTTATCCAACGCTTCTGTTCTTTCTTTAATTGGATAAATATAGCCAAAGCGAGAGTAATCGTCTGTGAATGTTATGAATGAATCATAACCATCCACACTTTTCACAGGAAAAGGACCACATATGTCTGTGTGAATAATCTGTAGAATTCCTACGCTTCGTTTGGCATCTTTCTTAATTTTTTTTACATACTTTTCTTTTATGTAATCTCTACATTATTCTAAATCTGAGAGCTCTAATGGAGGAAGAATATCATTCTTAACTAGTCTTTCTATTCTCTCCCTCGAAATATGGCCTAAACGACAGTGCCATAATTTCAACAACGCATCGTGAGCTCTCTTTCGTTTTCTGTTTGCATTGTTCGATGAGGATATATTTTCATTCACATCACATACGGAATTCATATTTTCACGAAGTGATAACAAATAAAGTTCGTCTTGTCGGAAGGCAAGACCAATACATCTATTATTAAACAATATCTGACATTTGCCATTTTCAAAATGGCAATCATAACCATCATGGTCCAACTTTAATGCACTAATCAAGTTTCTTTGCAAAGAAGGTACATAAAGAACATCTCTAAGAATAAGTATGAAGCCATCAGCCAGCTCTAGCGGAAGATCACCAACGGCCTCAACATCTACTTGTACTCCATTTGCGACTTTAATGAAACTTTCGCTTCTTTGCAAAGTTCTCATCGAACGGAATCCCTATAATGAATTAGCAACATGAATAGTTGCACCTAAATCAATCCACCAAGTAGATTTTGAAAACTTTACATACAAGGATTCATTTACAAATGTAATGATGTTCTCACCTTTATTTTTCATAATCATCTTTAAGAAATCGGGACAATTCTTTTTATAATATCCCATCTTCTTACAGTAGAGACACTGGTCTTTATCCACTGGGAATTGCTTGTTCTGAGACTGTTGCATGGGACCTTTTCCAGATGACTTGGAGGAAGAACTGTTATTATAGTTCTTTTTCTTATCTTTTAGGTAGTTGATAATACCACCTTGTGAAACTTTTATTCTTTCCTCCTCCTGCACACACATGGCTATGAGCTTTTCTAAATCCCATTTTTAGGCTGTATGTTGTAATTAACAACAAAGGTGTCAAATTCTTTGGACAAAGAAGCAAAAATCAAATGAATAAGAAACTCATCCTTGAGTGCCAAATCCATTGGTTTGAGCTTAGATGCCAGATTGCTCATTCTCAGTATGTGCTCTCTTATGCCACTGCCGCTACTAGAGTACCTTTCTGTTACCAGCTACTTGATCAGCTGGGTTGCATATATCTTTGAAAAGTCAGTGAACTGAATTTTTATTCTTTCTAGGTACTCTGTGACCGTGTCACAGTCTGGATTTGAGCCCACAATAGCAGGCTCAATCGTGTTCTTTATCACTGCCAAACACTTCTTGTTGGCAGTGACCCATTTCCTATGCTCAAGGTCATAGGACATCTTTACGGGAGCAAAATCCCGCTCTCTGTTCTGTCATGCTGCATCAGTCTCATCTGTCTCCCTCACCGGTGCCACAGGATCTCTGGGGCACAGTGTGGTGACAACCCAGTCCACCTCAGCGAGAATGAAAGCCAGGTCTATCTTTTTCTTCTACTCAATATAGTTATCACCTTTTAGAGTGGGGATCTCTTTGATACAACTCATCAAGTTGTATCCTCCTGAAAACACAATTCAAATAGTGTGAGAACACAAATAATAACAACAATAATTGCATGTCTTAGTTTAACGTTGGTCAAAATTAAAACATACAATTATTTTATACATTAAATCTACATCACTGTTGGACAGAAATAGAAATAATGCATAATCATTAAAATTATAATATTGCTATTAACAACGTTGGTCAGAAAATAACAATATCATAATCAACTCATATTTATCTCTTGGCTTTTAAAATCAAATTCTCTTAAAAGTCCATAATTACTTTAAATACGCAGCGGAAACATTAACATTCAATAATTATTTTCCTATTTTCCAGAAGCAACTTTACTATTTACTGAACAAAAAATATCGTTGGATAAATTTTATACAAAAAATTATCATAAAAACTCAATTCAAATTAATCAAATTGTTTTCTGAAAAATAAGAAAATCAAAAACTGTGACTGTACTTTTGTTTGGCCATTTTGGCCTGATCCAGCAACAGTGCGCGCGGCCCAGCGAAAAAGCCCATGATCCCGCGGACGCCCGTAGTGCCAGCGCTCCCGGCCCAGCCGCGTGGCGCGCGCTCCCCCACGCCCAGGCCGCAACCTGGGCCTGGGCTGGGAATTCGGCCTCGCGCCCTATCCCGCCTGGGCTGCGGCGCTGGCCCGATCATCTCCGTCCGTCCATCCAGATCGAACGGTGGAGCGCGCAGCTCGGGGCATCAAAAACCCTGGCCGGCCGCGCCTCCCTCAACCCTAGCTCCATTTTCATTCGCACACTCTCTCTCTTCGCCTCACTGCTCTCCCCTTCTCTCCTCAGTCAAACACCGAGCGAGCGACAACGGCGAAGCAGCGAGGTCCCGGCACCGTCGCCGGCCCCCTCGCCGGCGTGCGCGCTCACCAGCGGGTGAGCGCACCGCCGTCGAGCGGCCTGGCCGCGGCGCCCCTGTGGCCAGATCCCGACGAGCGGAGCCCCGGCCGGCCTTTCTTTTCCCCGCGCGCCGGCGTGACTGCGGTGCCGCGCGACGGCGAGGTAGGCCACCCCGTTCCCTTTCTTCCCCTTTCTTTGATTCATTTGTTCGGATTTTGGCCCGATTTGCCGAATAGGGTTAAGGTTAGGGTTGGGATGGCCACTGTTTTCTTTTTTTCCCGATTTGAAATCGGTTCTTTCTTTCCTTTTCCCGAGCTCTCTAGAGTTAGGGTTAGGGTTCGATGTTGAGACCATGTCTCAATCTGTTCGCACTTTTCTCGTACCCGATTGAGGGTTAGGGTTCGATTTCTTTCTTTCCCCGATTCAGATCTACCGCTAGAAAAGACTCTGGTACCATTGTTAAGATCATTTAGGATCTCTAGCAGTAGATCCAGGGTACGTTCCTTTGAATACGGGATGAATAGAGAGAAAAGAACGGAGAGATGAGGAGAGGGGTGCTGGTGTTGAACCTGAGCCCTCGGGGGGAGTCGCGGTTGAGCTGGCCATCTCAGCTTCGGTGACGGAGGCAGCACACGGGCAGCGACGGGTGGAGTAGAGGTTGCACGGACGTCGATGCAGTGCAGACGGACGGCGTAGCAATGACGACGGCGAAGTCAGCGGAGCTTCCCGTCGCTGGCTGCGCGCCCTCTTAGATCGGTCTAGGGTTTGTCGGTGGGGCTTGCGGCTCACGGTGAACCTCGTACCTCGAGCCGCCGGCCCCCCACCTCTTTATATAGCGCAGTGCGACGGGGGCCCACCAACCATATAGGGTTGGACGCCCCCGATCAAGACGCGTAACCAAAGCCTAATAAGCCGTTGGGCTTATTGGTTGAGAGATAATCTAACAAACTTTAGATCAATGCTGATGCGCTCATATTCTAGAAGAAACATCGCATTTCATTGTCTGGACGCCCTGGTTCTGTTGATTTCGTGGCTCCCCGTCACGGGCAGGCTCACGGTCACGGTGAACAGCTTTGCACTTTGCCGACGCCCGACGGCCCGACAGCGCCTGCAAGGCTGCAAGCGGGAGAACAGCGTGTGCCGGCGTGGGCGGGCGTCGTGTCATCCTCGTCCCGTATGGACACAAAGCTGACTGACTCACTGACATGTTGCGATCGCTAAAAATCACCGCCAAAGCCGAAGGCGAACGGAGCCGAGGACGCCGGCGTGCGCACTGCGGGGTGCGGGCAGATCGTCCGGAATAGAAAATTCGCCTCCCCATCCCACCCGCCCACCAGTCCACCATCTGTTCCTGACCCTTTCGCCGTTCTGCCCGAGTAATGGCGGCGGAGGCTCAGGCTGAGGGTCCCGCGCTGCCCGCAGCGCCCCCTCCGCCCCTGGCGCACGGGAGCTCTTCCGCTTCCCCGGAGAAGCGCGGGCTCCCGATCCCGGGGAACGACGGCGGGGCGGAGGAGGAGGAGCGGCGGCTGCCCGAGCCGAAGCGGCGCCGCGCGTGCGTCGCCGCGCTCGACAGCGTCCCCAGCTCGGTGGCCGAGGAGGGGGAGGACTCGCCTGGCTCGGGCTGCGGCGGGGACGAGGGCGGGGACGGGGACGGCGCGTCGTTCTCGTTCCAGTACGCGCGGGGCGGCTTCGTGGCGCTGGAGACCACGCCCAAGTTCGGGTCCTTCAACCCGCCAGGGGAAGCCGAGCTGGCGAGCCTATATCTGAAGCCCGCGGGGTACGAAGCTGACGCGGAGGGCTCGACGGAGGCGGACGACGAGGTCCCCGCGGCGTCGGCTCCTGGGGCGGAGGCCAAAGACGAGAGCTCGCAATTACTGGGCGGCGAGGTTGATGGCCAGCTCCAGGCATGAATTGTGTCCTGGTTTTGACTAGCCACGGATGTTGCCTGTTGATTGCTGCAGATAAGCAATTATCACTGCTGTCTAGTACGTAATCACTTGTATTTACATTGGTAACAGTCGAGAAATGAACAGTCCATTTTGTCAATTTGATGGTCATGATATCACTCGCAACCAAGAAACTTCACCTGGAGCAATTCAACTCTTGTTGACAGAAAACAAGTAACCGTCTGTTACACAGAAATCATGGTTGCTATACTGAGAAAATGACAAGGCTTTCACGGGATCAGGTTGTGTAATGAACAAAGTTAGATTTTCGTGAGGCGTTTCTCTTCCTTGACACACTGTATAATAGCTCAAGCCGGCTTCGCAGACGGTGGCTTTCGATGAGATTGGCTCCCTTTACCATCGTTCTCGACGCGAGCGAGGACTGAGGAAGCAAAACTTCCGCCCCAAAACTCCCTATTACTTTTGTAGACTGTATCTCAGCAAACTTTGGACTGGGCTCAAGGCCCAGGGCCCATACGATGGCCCAACCATGGCTAGTCCCTAACAGTACATTGACCATACAAACAGTGATGAACAATGTCTAAACAGTTGTAGAGGTACTCACAGGCCTTCATTTTATTCCCGGTTGAGGGAGTAATATAGTACTATTTCCCTTGTTCATTTGATCCTAAATACATCCACGGAGTAAACTTCTCCTGGAGCCATTAATCTGACTGTTGGTCAAATCGATACTCGCTATACTGAAAATGATCAATTTCAGAACCAGATTGTCTTATGAGCAATTGCCGATACCGTAGAATTCTTTCCTAACATGGCGGCGTGTTGATCAAAGCCTGTATCCGTATAACCACAAATCTGATACAGAACCTGACTTAATCAGTCAGCGACCGAGGCTTGCAAACCATCTTTGCTAGACGTGGCATTGGACGAGATTGGTTCCCTGTACCACTCGTTCTCATCGCGAGTGAGCAAGCAAGCCTCTGCACAGAAAGATATCAACCATTCAGAATGACGGCTCCAAACTTCCAACTTGTTAGGATAATAGGATCACAACTACATTCTAAGCACTTCAGCTTGTATTGTGTTCGGAAAATCAACCATGAATCCTTCTTGACTGCACCGAAATGGAAATGATGTGCAGTACAACAATCGAGCATACCTGACCAAAAAACATCCTTGTAGTCTTCATCGTCATACACGAATGCAGGAGGATCCGGGGAACCAATCCCAACAATTGTGCTTCCACTACAAGAGATATACAATTGTTAGAAGATGTATGGTTCCAAACGCACAGAAAACATGTATGTTCCACTGCAATCGACATCAGAATGAAACAATATTGAAACATGTACAGTTACAAATGCAGAGAAAAGAAGCACACAGAGGGATCTGTTCCCCCCAATTCGCTATAGTATACACAGAATACAGTACCACTCATCAAATATGGCATACACTAATTGACATGCAGAATGCTTGGCAGTTCCTATGTGGACAACTCTACGGTTCAAATTCATAAGTGGATCCCTCCATACACTCCCTTTGTGCTCATTACAGGAATCAGCACCAATGCCACTGTCTTTGAGAACATGTGTACAGTGTACTTGGGACAAACAGATTCTTCAAAAAGCTTGATAGAAATATCCCTCCTTACCTTCCTGACATAAAAACAGCACTATAATCATCCCGGCTAGCTGCAATAATTCGTTTCTTCAACCTCTTAAGTGAAGGCAACACCTCGAAAGCTGGAGGCTCTAGAAAACAAAAAAACAGAAGCACAAACACTGTTTAAACTTAAGTTATGAAACAGAATATGCTGAAACAAAATAAATTATCTGCAGATATGCATACCTAGGTCATTAACACAAACATCTTGTGATATCCCATTTTGAGTTATTTCCTTGAGCAAGGTCAAGGGATCAGCTTGAGTTGTTTGTTCCAACCTGAATCGCTGCAGCACAAGAAGCTTATGAGCAAAACACATGAATTTCAAATTAAGAAAGCAAGTGTTTACTAGTTACCTTGTAAACTTCAGCAGTTGAGCATGCTTCAGACGGCTTTATAAGAACCATTGGTAAATTTTCTGGCAAGGGATTTGGGATATCTTGGACAATCTACATTTCAGTTCAAGCTACAGATTATGATGAGACACTGCTGCACAAAACTAAACGCTGCACATGGATATACATGTCACCATCTAGTACGTAGTTAACTAAAAGAGGTAGCTTGTCAATTTATTTTGAAGAGCACTGTTAAAGTTCAAATAAGGTAACTTGTATGAAAAAGAAACAAGAAAAACAGGACAAGCTAAATGGGGGTAGCATGATCAGCTAAATACTCTTCACCCTGGTAAAGTATGATATATGATTATAGATGCACTTGTATTTAACTTTGGAGAACTGTCAGCTGATTTGGAAAAAATAAAGATACTTCCTGCTGTAAGAAGAATAAATGAAGTATATATAGTGATCAATATTTGTGAACTAGACTAGAAACCACGGGAAACATACCTCTCCTCTACCAGTACAATATGCTGCTCCTCGTGAAAAGAAAAAGGGGATATCTGATCCAATCTCACCAGACCACTCTTGAAGATCGTTCTCTGAAGCTATACAGCCAGCAAACTGGTTAGCAGCCCATAGTGCAGTTGCAGCATTACTGCTTCCACCACCGAGACCAGCACCAGTTGGGACCTTCTTATCAAGATGTATCTACATTTGAAAGGAAATGGCAAACCTTAAAACTTAAATAACAAAAAAAAATGAATCACTTTAATGCCAAAAGAATGAGCAACTTCTCAAGATAAAAAGGCTTGTGTAATTGACGGTACCCAAAAAAAGTTATTAGTCCCAGTTTTCTGTCGGTAAAGATTGAGTGCCTTGATGATCTGCAGGCTCATGAGACAATAGTTAAGTTAGGGAAGTTGAGAATAACAAGTGTGCAGCTATTTGTATATAGAGCCATCATACCAAATTGCTTTCATCAACTGGGACACCTGGAACATTGGTTGACAGGCGATCTCTGCTTTTACTTGGTGACAATGAAAATTTGATCGTATCACCCAAACTTATCACCTGGAAGTTTATTATTAGAACTAGTGAGTACAGATGATAATTCTTGGCAGTCCAAAGCATGTGTCGTTGCTTTTAAGTAAGACTTGATATTGGTCAGATAATAGTCTATCATGCAAATTGGTATTTGGAGCAGTATGTCTAAATGGAAGTTAACCTTAGCCCGAACATCAAAACATATTTTCCTTGATCAACAGTATTGCAAAGAGAAGAATAAGAGGTTCATGGAAATTGAGTGGATTGCAAACATCCACAAACATAACAACTTCATTTGAAGAACTATTAGGTATATTATTTAAATGGTGTTTCCTTTGCTGTTGATAATGGTGCTATGTATGCTTTAACCTATGTCCTTTTAATGTGTTGAATCGCATATATATTCCAAATTACTGCACACGAAATCTATTCCAATGTTTGAACATAATAAACATTTTTTTTCTTCCTGAAAGGTCTCGAATGTTTTTTTCCCTAACTGGTAAGACTCCATTAATAAAAGCTAGATGCCATATAAATTGACAAAAAACATTTTTTAAAAAGACACTCATGCAGGAAAAAAACAAAACAGGCACAAAAATGCTCACATGAAATAGAGAAGCCAGGTCATGGAACCCATCTGGTCTCTTACCCGTTATCCTCAAGAACACATTAATCTGCATCGCAAACATATGCACAAGTCTTAATCCGAAGCACAAAAGAAGTAACCAATCATCAGAAGAAAGATAGTAACATACTTTGCAAGGTGAAAATAGGTTAAGCCGTGTCATCCCAGCATCCTTGTCAGTTTGGTCCGCTATCTGGTTAAACCTTGCTTGTGGGTCATAAGAGACCTAAAACATACACCATTACAATAGTAAGAAAGTTGCAATAGATGCTCTGGATTTCCCTAGCCAACAAAAGAATTTTCGCAACTCTATGTGGAAAAAACAAGCATGGAAGAATTTAGGAAAACTAGAAATAGAAACAAAAGAGAGGAAGTAATTAAATAATCAATCAACCCCTTTAAGAAATCAGTGATGGAATATAATAACATATTAATGCGGGCCTTATTTCTTTCAAGGTTGCATATTATGGATTTTTCATTGATATATTTAGCTTAGTTGAAACGAAATGTGAGGCCTAAACATAGGAGACATTTTGGATGCACTACAGGAACACGGAGCCTTATAGAAAAAAAAAAAAGAGCCTGTAAACGAAACAGCTGGAAGCTGAACACGTTTCATGGCCGCAAGAAAGCACATTTCCCTGTGGTTTTGTTTTGCTGTGCTGTGAGGGACGGGACGGGACGGGACGGGACGGGACGCTTCGCGCGGAAGAGAGGAGACGCCCGCTTTGACACAAGGCAACGGTGGCATCGCGCGACGTCGGTAACGGAGTGCGAGAGAATCGGCGGGGCGGGAACGGACAGAATCCGCGCAGAAATGAAATTTCTTCTCCCGTTTCCCATTTCGTGCATTCCGAAAGCGCATAACAGACGAACAACCCATTCCCGTTCATAATTGAAGGGTTCAGAAAGGCGCTTACCTCCACTTGCCTCCTCCCCTCCTCGAACGACGCGGCGACCCTCAGGCTGACACCCCGGCAGCCCCTGGCCCTCGAGGCGGGCCTCGCAGCGGGAGACGCCCGTGCCGGCGGTCGGCCCTTGGAGCGGAGGTTACTGGGCCTGGCCGGACTGGAGCAGTGGGACGAGTAGAGGCTGTGGGACAGAAGGTGCGCGGAGCAAGCCATGGCTGCTGCCGCCGCCGCTGCCCGGGGTCCGGGGATTAGACGAGTAGTGCGCCTGCTTTGGAGTCGGATAGATTTTGTAGTGGGATATGACGACGGCTCCGAGCGTCAGCTCCGGTCAAGGGTCGCGTTCCTCGTCATCGCCATGTGTTTGGAATTTGGAAATTTTGCTGCGGTTTTTGGTGGTTTTGCCCGTCTGCTGAGCGACGCGAGATGTTGCGCCTTCTCCCTCGTGTAAGGTGGAACTCAGCATATGTTTCTTGTTTTCTAGCCCAGTTCTCCGGTCTATTCGACAGAATACGGGGGTGTTTGGTTCTTCGGCCCCGCTAAAATTCACGTCACATCAAATATTTAGATACTAATAAAGAACATTAAATATAGATTAATTATAAAACCAATTATATAAATAGAAGCTAATTTACGAGACGATTTTTAAGCCTAAGTAATCTGTTATTAGCACGTGTTTACTGTAGCACACCGTTGTCAAATCATGAACTAATTAGGCTTAAAAGATCCGTCTCGCAAATTAGTCGCAAGTTATAAAATTAGTTTTGTAATTAGTCTATATTTAATACTCCATGTATGTGTCTAGATATTCGATGTGATAGGAATTTTAGGAGCGCCTGTACAAACCACAGGCCTATATCGTTTAGGTGGCTTATAAGCCGGCAGATGTTGTTTCGTTGAGAGAAAAAAATACTATATCATAGCTGATAAACATGGCTGATACGATCGTTCAAGCGAACAATGTATATGTTTTGTTTTCTAACAGCTAAACTGACAAATGATTAATAGTCACAGTACGAGGGATTTGGCTTCTAATAGACTATCAGAGATGGTATCAACTGAGGCATCAAAGTATTATAAGCAACAACTTGCAAGCAGTTGTGGGCAGAAAGCTTGAGATCAGCTACAGGACCCCCCAAAATGTATAAAATAAATGTATCGGAATTCTTTTAGTTTCAGTATAGTCCGAACAGAAGACTGATGCTATGTTTAGTCTAAAAACACAACCATGTAATGTAATGTAAGTATAATTAAGTTTATCATGACATGATATTCTGGATGCATTCAGTTCACTTATTACTGCACATAAGGGATTATGTACTATAGCTTTACACTTGATATACCAAAACAGGAATATATACGGGCATTACAGCAGAGTTCATTGCGCCCAGTTCTATACACAGCTGACAGCTCCACAATGGACATGCGGAGCAAGGGTATGCACTGAACACGAGACAACAGGCAAGAACCATCCTTGCCTTCTATCTACGGCAAGCAGCCATTACAGCTGATGAATGCTTCACCAGAGCTGAAGGTTCAAGGAACGAATTGCAGATAGCTTGGACTTACTGCAGGGTTTCAGTCAGGGGTCATAGTGCCACTCAGAATATGCTATCTGGTTTGGATCGTATACTGCAGGCTCATCAACACTTTCTTGGTACTGGTAAGAACTGGAACTGGAACTCGACGTGCCAAATGGCCAGATAAACGAGGAGCTGTGCCTTTCCTGGCTTTCGCTGCCGCTGTTTCTTGGAGCAGGTTCAAGATCTGCTCTGGTGACCCCAGGATCATCAGCGGCTTCGTTGTAGTAAGCTGAAGGCACACGGGCGCTACTGGTACTGCCTGATCTCTGTGATGGCAGTGGATGGCGGCAAACAGGGCAAGAATTGTGCTGAACCAGCCAGGGGATGATGCAGTCAGTGTGGTACAGGTGCTTGCATGGCATCTCCCGTGCCTCTGCTCCAACCTCAAATTCGTCTTTGCAAACTGCACACTGCGCATCGTCGTCAAGATGCCTGCGATTTATCTTCAACACAGGCATGGAATCAATAGCTGACTGTGGAGCAGGTGCTGGGCCTTGACGGTTGTTCTGGAGGAGTAGCTGCTCAAATAGGGCTTCCAGACTGGGACCAACAACTAAACTACTGAAATTTGGATGGACAGCGTCAACTCTGCGGCCTCCCCTGAGGACAACATTAACATCACTGCTACCAACTCCAGGAGAAGGGATGCCACCAAATACCAGCGTAGGAACAGCAGTTGGCCTCCTTCCATATTCAGTACCTGTCCCTTGTCTACCATGAACATCAAACAAACTATCTTCTACCATTTCTTCCATCCGTTGCCGCATAAGGGAAGACATGGCATCCATCATTCCAAATCTTCTAGCTCGACGCTCTTCAAAGTCCGGTTCAATTAGCCCATAAGTGTTCAATCGGCCACCCATCTCACTGATTTCTTGGATAAAACCATCATTGCAGTTGGGGCATATGATATCCTGCCCACGGAGACGAATTGGCCGCCGACACGCATAACACCAATGTGTGGCCCTATTGGACATTTTGTTCCTGTGACAAATTAAGCATTCAGCATATCAGAAAGTTTCCATAAACAAAGCACTAGGGACAACAATTATAAAACAAAGTGCTTCTACCACATAGACCCACGAAACCAATAAACTGGTAAGTGTGTTTATAAGTATTATGCATCTCATGAGGTGAAGCCGGTGCATATCTGCTTCAAATGGTATACCAACTTATGATACATTAATGTTATGGGCGTGCCTCCAAATAAGGAGGAAGTTCCCAAGTTGTTAGGGTCAGCTGCATGCTAGTAGTAACTAGCAACTAAATTAGGGCTAATTAGGATGTTATCAGGTTTTAGTCTTTTAGGTGTCACCTCTATATAAACAGAGGCAGAGCAGTCATTAGAACAAGCAAGAAGAAAATATTCAGAGCCTCCAGAGGGAGGGCGACTAACTGGTTGTTTCTTCCTGCTATCCCAACCAATCTATATCATTATGTTTTCTAGTTTCGTGCGCACACTATCATGGAGTCTTGGTACCAATACATCTCAGAAAGGAGTCTAATATTTTGAACTTGCTACAGATAGAAAAGTAGATTGTTTGGACAACAAGGTATATTAGCAATAAGTGGAGCTGTCCAATTAGAACGGTGTATTTTTTACTTATTTCGTGTGTGTTTTTCAAATGCCTAAGCCTCTACTCTTGATTAGGGTCTAATATAGTATTACCTTTAGCAGTGGTAGATTAACAGCATGTTTGGATTGTGGCACAGAGTGATTCCAGAGTAATCCGATCCTAAATCAGACCCTACCATTTTATTTGGATTTTGCCACTGACACCCTTCCCCAGACCCCGCACAGAGCGGGAGCTCTCTGCACTGGGTACGCCCTTTTTTAGTCAGCACATGGTTCCATCCTCCGTAATTAATGTTTGGAACCTTTGCCAGTTCCACCTTGCTTAGCCAGCCTCGCCTCGTCTCGCTCCACAAAGGATGATGAGATTTGCTTGCTCTGTTTTGTTCCCTTGTTGGGTTGCTCTCCCCTCCCTCCCTTCTCCCCACATACCATGAGCTCTACATGGGAGAGCCTAACACCAATGCCGACAAGAATGATTGGGACAGAGGCGCTCGATACAACAGCAGGAAGCTCGATTTAAATCCTACCAGGCCGATTCTATTTGACAAGACGTTGATTCCAGAGGAGACGAGGTTGATTCAAGGCAAGATGGAATGAGCAGCTTGATCCGCGTGGGGAAGATGTCAGGAGAAGAATCAATTTGGGCATCAAGGATCTCTATTGGGCACCACGCGGAGCTTGAACTAGATCGGGAGGAGGTTCAATTTGAAGATTAGCAGTCGATTTGGGGCAGTGCGGTGCTTCTACCAAATACCAATGGCCGCTCGGCCTCTATTTGGCTGCATCAAAACTTGATTATCCTATGCATCCTAAACTTGGCTGGTGCTATGGCTCGTTTCACTTGCATGTTCTCAATCCGATGGCCGGCAAGAAGATTCAGAGGGCAGATCGGAGCGTGCGGTGACGTGCCAGATTGGAGCGCGCAGCGATGTAAACACGAGCGAGCAAGACCTTGCTCATAATCGGCTCTCCTCCATAGGCAAGGAAATCCTTGTTGAGCCAAGCAAAGTGAGCTTTCTCAACACTACCAAATGCTTAACCTCACCCAGCAAGGCGAAGCAAGCGGCGAGTAAAGAAACCAAACAGGGCCCAACACTGCAGTGCAATTCATTTCGCTGGAGCCGGACCAACTCACTCTAGGGAGAAGCGCCTCACCACCATGTACAGAACTGACTTGACCTGAATGGCCTGACTCCGCAAATCATCAAACAGACCATAATATTTCAACGATATTATAGAGGTCCATTTTCTCAGGGCTAAAAAAGAGGTTGCAGTTAGGCACAACACAGATTTGTGACTAAACTTTATTGCACTTAAGGTTTACAAAACTTAATGCAATGTGGTGCTCATTACTATTTATTTTGAGGTGGACTATATCACCTGGAACTGGACAGTTCCAGATAACAACCCCAGGAATTGGTAATAAATAATATACTTTAGGATTTAGTTTTATCATGGTTCATTTATCAGCAACCGATCAAAATTTTCATTGTTGGCACTAAACAGAGATTAGTTCATGGTGTTCTCCCAGTATAGGAGTAAACTGAAAAGGCCGGAGGATCCGAAGATTCCCCTTGTAAACAATTGAATCAAAGTGAAACCAGTTTTTGCCCAAACTTCAATCAGGCTTTGATTACCTCCAAAAGATTGACGACTGGTTCTTGAAATTCCTACCAAAAATATTTCAGTTCATTCTAAACCGCAGTCCACACTTACCTTCAGCAACATGTTGGAGCCACAACCACCGACGTGGATCTTTCCAATTGATACTTGCAATTTCACTCATAGAGCTAACTCATGCTTGAGTTTCCTATGTTGGCACAAAGCAGGAGGTGGATGTACCAGTTAATCGACTGTTAATCCTAATCGACTGGATTTTACTGGAAGCTAAATGGAAATAGGTTTCTTGTAGCACCAGGTTAATTTCAACATCTAGCAAATCGCAGTTATCTAATAATCTCGCATATATAAAATAAAAGAAGGGGAAAGAGGAAAGCATACCGGCAACACGTCCTTGCGGAGTGTGCCCAATCTCGGAAGGAACATTTCTCCTAGCGCAATAGAAAGGGCGAGGGAACCCAGAACTCAGTCCGGAATCACAACTGACACACATTTCTTGAGGGTTTCCCTCGACTCCAGAAGAGCGGAGAAAATTACTACTACGAGGATACGGGAACGGCCATGGATGGATCTACCAAACCACACATCCACCCAAAACCCGATTCCACAGCAATCCCACCCAGTTGCTAGCAATCGGACACAGAAGGGCGATCGATCGATCTAGTGCACACAGCAATCCACCGAGGAAGAAGGAAGGAACGGGAGCATCGGGTGGTAGGTCATTGAGTACCTCGCTGCCAGGAGCGCCGTCGGGGAGGATGGGAGATGGGGTTGTGGGAGGGTGGCGAGGGGCGTGACACACCACAAGTGCAGTGCGCCCGATCGGGCGCGGGGAGTGAAATGGCCGCTGATCTCTCGCTCTCATATAATCCCGCAATCTTGCGGCAAATGCGTGTGTAGGTGTGCTGCTGCTAACCCGGAGTGGGCAGCGCGCCGCTCGGCGTGTGCGCGCGCACCGGGCCCCGCGCGCCGTTGGGGTTGTGGCGGCGTGCCCGAACCCGGAAGCTTCGAGGCGGCGTGGCGCCTCCCGCGCCGCACGCCCGGGCGCGCGCCGTTATGGGCTCGGGGTGGGGGGTGGATCCGTGAGGTGAGATGACCGTCCGTCGGCACGTTTGCTGGGGGCTGGGGCAGAAAACTGCCGGCCTGATGGGGTTTGGCCGTTCGCCCCTTCGGGTGCATCGAGCGGGTCGACGCTGCACGAAAGTGCGTGACACCCGGCTTTGGAAAATTTTCGTTAACGAAATCGATGTCACACTTTTTCAGATTGTAATGGTGATCATTGGGCATGCACATGTCTTTTAGCATCTGGAAAACAACCGATAAAAATTTATGTAATTAAAATTCTAGGCAAAATTTAGGAAACAAACACGTTATTGGTACTGTCATTTCCACAAACAGTTGATAGGCGTACGCTACTGCTGTTGCCTTTAGCTCAAAAGCTACAAGCAAGCTCCTGCGGTCCTGCCAACGAAACCAAGCAACAGGACGGAGCACATTTACGGCCCGTTTGGCACGGCTCTGGTTCGTGAAAAAACAGTTTTGGCTCTAGCTCCTATGAAAAAGCAGTTTTTTCTGGTTCTGGCTTATTTTGTACGAAAACGTTTGGCAAAACGGCTTCTCCTAGCTTTTTAGAATGTATAGAAGATGTCAATTGTCCATTGTACCCTTGCATATGTATAGTTCATTGTGCCCTTGCATATGTATAGTGGTTGCATATATGAGTTTTATGTGTGATTGTAGTTGATAATATAATTTATATATATGAGGAATGAAATTAGTAGATATACCTTTTTTCTTCGTGTTTTCCCTGATTCTTTCTTTTTCTTCCTTTTTTTCTTCTTTTATTTTTCCTTCCCCATCCTTTTTCTTCTATTTATTTCTTCCTAATTTATATATGAGCAAGCGATGGCAAGTTTCTCGTAATTTTGGTGAATAGTCAAGGGCACATGCGACTTTTTACTGTTTGGGATAGAGATGAGCCGGGAGAAGCCACTTTCTCTGGCTCATGGTTTGCAGTGTAAGCCGAAGAGTGGTTCATGGGTAGCTTTTGGCCTGAAGCCATTTTGAATCGGAGTGTTTGGTAGGGCTTGAGCAAAAGCTGCTAAATGAGCCCTGCCAAAGGCCCCCTTAGAGAGACGCCTCTTGCCCTTGCTGCCTGTCGCCTGCGGCTTCCCTCCCTCGCTGGAGGGGCGGCGAGCGATGAACCTCGACATCAATGGAGAACGACCCGGCGTTTTGAGGCAGAAAAGGGTAGCTCCTGAAAGAATATTTATATGCCTCGCCAACCTGCACCGGCAAAGACTGAAAAGGGTAGCTCCTGAAAGAACATCTAGGAAGAAGTTGCTTGATATGTGTAAGTGAACACGCTGCAAAGTATTGTTGATGCTAAGCATTAGATGATCAGTCGACGAAAGATACAGTCTAAAAGCTTGACAAACAAATATATTTAGTAAGATATAAAATAGTGTTGATCGAGATTTTGAGCTCTCATCCTTCCAAAATACTCGGTGCACCATGGCATTTGACTTGCGAGGGCAATCTGCTTACAGTCAGCACAAGTACCATCCGCAATTACATGTTTTGGAGCTCCATAATGTACCGAATATTAACTGGACAGCAAGATAAGAAAAACTAGATAAAAAAGTGTAGCGGCTCTGAAATCACTTAAGTTTATAGATACAGAAAACACTTTGACAGACAGTGGTACGTTGTGCTTTATTTAAACAAACTATGGTAGAACTATGTCCGGACAAGAAAATTTCGAAGCAAACTACATTTTGAAAGACGATGCTGAAATGCTCATTGTCAGGGGTCTCGACCCCTCCTGTTCTGTCAAAAAAAAAATGCCCAGTGTCATCTACATGCAGCAAGTCAGATACTATTATAACAATGAAGCGCTGCTGTCAGTACAGCTGCATACATACCAAGTGTCTCAGATCAGGAAACATTTTGGGCCAATACTGCATTAGCACTGCTATTCTGTGGGTATTCACGTATGGCAGAACCGTCTAATCTAATGCCTCCCAGAAATGCTCGTTTTTCATTAGACACTAAGCATCCAAAGGAGAACACCAAATTACTCGGTTCCGTCGGGCACACTCCAGGGGAGAACCAAAAAATCCATATTTTTGCCATCGGGATCACAAATGAGAGAATAAAGCTTACATCATTCTTCACCATTTCTTACATCCCTTTACAGGTACATCAGAGTATAACATTTATAATTATAACAGCAGAATGTAATCATATTATCAGAGTTATGAACAATTTAACGTAACAACGGAATATAAACATATGATCAGAATTACAGCGGAAATGATTAACTATTCATGGCATGATGAAACATTGATATGTAAACGATGACGACAGATTATAAAACTTTCATTTATAAAAACATTTGGTGAGAGTTATATATAAACACTACGGTCGCAACATAAAGAAATCCTCGCTGAGCCCACCGGAAGGAATCCACACACAAAGGTCAGCTTTAGTCTCCACCTATCACCTACAACAGGAGAAAATAAAACCCTGAGTACTAAATTGTACTAAGCAAGACTTACCTGACAGGAGAAAAGAAAAGACTCTAAGGATATGCAAGGCTTTCTAGCTTGTGGATTTATTGCATTTGCAGGAAGCATTACTAAGCGTGCGTCCTTATATTCGATTTTTATTAATAGCCGCATTGGTTCATTAACTAACCATTCTATGTAAGCACCTGTGCTACTTTTAAGCAGGTGGTAAGCAATCATATTTTCTTTTCTCATCTTTCATCTTTCAGTTCTTACTACGGTGTTACACACGAAACAAGCCGTATCGGATCGTCCGCGCGATTCGCGAATCAATGCCTCCAGCTGGGTACCCAAAAACACACGCCCCGCTTGTACCCAAGGCACAAGCAAAACCAACCCATCACCCTCCTGTCCTAGGGTCCTAGGTCCCTGTCCAAACTAGGACTCCAATCCCCCGTCCCTGAGTCCCAGACTCAGTGCGGTGCAAGGACCTCCTCCACAAAAAAGAAACCCTGACAGTTAGTCCAAAAAAACCAGAACCCACGACAAGAGAGCAACAAGTCTTCCAAGCGCCCATACCCAAGTATGTACTCGGGATAATAAGTCTGTGACTTGCCCACGATGCCTTATGCAACGATCGGTCCTTAATCGACACAGACAGGGAAATTAGTGTAACTAAGTTATGCCCCGTGTCCACGACGACACAACCTCTTACACCCACTAATACCCAAACCATATTCCTGCCCGGTCACCATTTTTCCTTTCTACCATTTATATTTTCCAAGTGATAATAGTCCAATAATATATTTCCTATCTCTCGCGAGTGACAACCATCACTCGACTTCTACCAGAGTCTTGTAGCATAGCAATCTACACGATCCTGTCATACTAGTAAGACTCATAGGATAAAGATATATATATGCAAGTGGGTTTTATTCAACTCCTTAAAACTTAATGTACAAATATAATTTAAACTATAGAAAAGTAGGGGTTATGCACCGAGGCTTGCCTGGATAAGATATGTATTAAAAGTTAGTATTTGCATCTTCAGATCATCCACTATCATCTGAATAGAAAGCCCATTGTATCATCTCCTAGAGAGAATATCATTACACCATCTCTGGATTCCCAATCATCTTTCAATTGATCCGTTGATCCATCACCGTACCTATATGATATGCATTGATGCAAATG
The DNA here is from genome assembly GCF_019320115.1 of Miscanthus floridulus. Lineage (NCBI taxonomy): Eukaryota > Viridiplantae > Streptophyta > Magnoliopsida > Poales > Poaceae > Miscanthus > Miscanthus floridulus. Next base: position 118,000,358 of record NC_089585.1, on the reverse strand, counting down.
CATAGGTGTAAATAATCAACGATAGCCGAAACTCTTAAAAATCCGATCATGCCTCACAAGCTAACGCGATAGCTCTAACGCTGGTCTACGTATCCATGTTGTCGAATACGGCGTTACTTCCCAACCAATGTTTTAGTTATACAAACCCAAGTTGTTTCTTTATTTCATTCTATCGATTTAATCTCTATTTGAAATAGGACATCATTATTAATCTAGTAACTAATTATTCTAGAGCTACAAAAATTACAGTGAGTACCTAATATTGCTAGGAGCCTACCGTAAAAAAATTTAGATTCAACACTATTATTAATTTATCACAACAATTCATACAAGTTTATATTTTACACTATTAAGTACCTTAAATTAATTATATAGCTTTCAAGAATATTATCACACTATGGGAACAAAATATACTAATAGGTAGATAATGATTTTAGGAGACTAACAAAATTTGTTTGGTATTTTTATGATTTTTCTATGATTTATTACCAATTTCCAAACATTCAGCCTATTACTAATATTAACAAAATATCGAAGAAAGAAGAAAAGACCCCTTTGGGCCCAAAACGGCCCAGCTCGCCTGGATCAGCGGCCACGGCAGCCCAGGCGGGGCAGGCGCGGGCGGCACAGCCAACAGCGCGACATGGCCCCAGACGCGCGCGCGGCCTAGGCGACAAACGAACCGTTGCCTAGCGCGACTAGGCCGGCCCATGCGCGGACGAGCGCAGCGGGGCTCGAGCGGCCCAGCGAAGCCGACCCACGGCTTAAGCACAACGGCAGTAGGCCGGCCCAGGCGGCAGGTGGCGCGGCACATTTGCAAAGCGGCCCCTGCACTTTCCCTAATCGCTCCGAGATCCCCAAGCACTATTCATTCAATTCATGTATTTTGCAGTAAACACCATGCACAAAACTTCAGCTTGGATTCTTACCCTTCTCCTGCTAAGGGAGAAGCAGAGGGGCAGAGGAGGCACGGAACAGGCGGACGACAGTGGGGATGGCCACAGGGTGGTGCGGCATGCTCGCGCACGGTGGACGAGTGACAACCGAAGGCACAACAACACTAGATGTGGAGCGGTGCGGGTCCACGCCGCCCGGGCGCGTGACGCGGAGGGGGCGGGTCATGGAGACGGAGCTGTGCGCGGCCATCCTCTGGGAGACGTGGGGGCATCGGTGGCTCCAGCATGGTACATGGCAGAGGCATAGCGCTGTGAGGCAGGGCCAACACTGGCAGGGTGCTGCGGCTAGGGTGCACGACAGAGGAGGAAAACTGGTGACACGGTGGTGCGGCACGCAACGATGGCTTCGGCGTAGACGGCGCAGTAGGGGCGGCAAGATGCTGTAGGCACCCGGGGAGGAGGGCGTGACAACACGGTAGGGACCAGCATGGGGCAGCAAGGAACCAGGAGGCGGGCATGGCCATGGCGCTGTGGTCCAGAGCGGGAAAGGAAGGGACGACGCGTGCTCGAGCGGTAGCAGCGAAATGGCTCGGCAGCGAGCACTTCGAAGCATGGTAGCAGCAGCTAGGCCTTAGCGACAGAGGAAAAGGGAGGGAGGGAGAAGCCGGGATGGTGTCCCGGCAACAACACTCCTAGGATAGGGTGCCTCCTCCTTGGCATAGCAGGAAGGAAGAGAGAGGGAAAAGGAGAGGCGGCGCTGCGGCACACATGAAAGGCAGCGGGCATGGGAGACAACGAGTGCAGACAAGGCTTGCTGGCACGGTAGCACAAGCAAAGGCAGACAGAGGCAGACAGAGGCACTAATTGCTGCGAAATGATGCGACAGAGCAGGCAGATATAAGCAAGGCAACCCATAGAAATAGAAAAGGAGGAAAACAAGGGTGTTCAGCCAACTTTCATTAATGCAGGAGCAGCGCAGAGATAATGAAGAGGCAGACAAATGGAGGCAGTAGCAGCAAGCACAACCATGGTCGGAAGGACGAGAGCGGGGCCGACGAGGAAGCAAGCACATGTGGGTGGCCGGCCAAGGCGTGCACAGGGCAGTGCCAGCGAGAGCACCACACCAAGGTCACTAGTACGATGGAACAACGGAGGCAGGTGAGGATGAGACCACGCAAGGCAGGCAAAGAGATAAGACAAGAGGCATTGAAAAGCAGGCACGCGAGATAGAGCAGGGAAAAGAAAAAGGACCTACTGCAGCCTGAATGCTCGGTGCGACTGCCGGTCACCTAAAAACATTGAATGCGGTAGCTCATACTCGTACCAAGCCATGGAACAAAATCTTAAAGCATTATGTGATTATTTTACGCAAAATAATTCGCCACAAACAACGCTTTAAAATATACTTTCCGATTTTCACCGTTGACGCGAAAAGCTGGTTTTTAAATTTTAAAATCAAAAAAATTGTCTCGGTAATTTTTCTTAGGCCTAAATCATGGTGCTAAACAAGATCGTAATACCAGAGGTGTTACAACCAACCCCCTTAAAAAGAATCTCATCCCAAGATTTGAAGCAAGAACCAAAAGAGGGGAAACGCAATTACATTCTGTAGATCCTTGATTACACGAAAGAATACATGACTTCGAAAACTAAACCACACGAGGATATAGGGATACATTGTTAAGGGCAACCTAGTACAGCCAAGATTTAACCCAGAAGTCGAGATAGACGAGGGCAATGGAGAAGCAACAAGATAATAATTATCCAAAACATAGTGTAGCACCAATAGATCCAGAAACAGTTGACTGAGAAGTAAAACATCGCGAACCCTAAAATCGAACTATCCAAAGGAAACTTCAACTTCTTCGACAAACTAGATCCTTCTTCTTCTCAGATTACACCATCACCTCAGACTGACAAATCTCGCTTCACAATGGCGACTGGATCTCATAGCTCTATGTCGGTTTCGAAGGGATGGGGATGAAGAAGAAGAGCAAGGACCAAGGGTATCTTATAGTGGTGAATAGAGGTGGGGTGCAAAACACCAGCAGGAGAGACGACAAGGATGAGGTACAAAGATGGTTCATGCTATGGGGATAACATGGCCATGGTGCGCTCCCAGCACAAGCGAGTGGATGGGAAATAAAGGAGAGGAGATAAGAGGGTGCGCTCAATGAGGGAGGCGTGCGAGCGGTCATGTCTCCAAAAGAAGAAAGAAAGGAGAGGGAAAGGGGGTCCGGTACGAGGGACGGGGCGTGAGAGTCAAGAGCCGACCAGATGCTGGGAAAAAGGAAAAGCGCACAGTGCACAAAGACGGCGAGTACGACACGAGACTATGGCCACGTGAGAGCAGGGAGCTAAAGGCCTGATACAGACAGCGTTCGCAGGGCACGCAGCAAAACGACCCAGCATGCGTAACGCGGTCAACTAAACATAAGGCTTGGGACATGACATCCACTCAGGCTTTTACAATTACTCCCGACTATCCATGACTAACATTTTCCTACTACTCTTCTTTTTCTTTCCCTTACTCGACCACATCCGTCTTTCATGTAGACTAAGACCATGTCCTACTTTCTTCCTCCAAAACCACCTCCTCTTGCTTACTTTGAGAGAACACTAATTCATCGACCCGTTTGTGGATTTTTCTGTTTGAACACCTGAATATTTTCAAGGAGAATATTTGTAGCAAAAGCGGTATGGTAGTGTAACTTGGTAAAGGTACTTGGTCAACAACCTCGATACCAGTGCGTGCCGAGCAGCGTCACCATGTGGCAGCTATTCCACATGGAGCCCTCAATTTCATCGTGGCACCATAAGCTATTAACCAGACAACTACTACCAATTTAAATGCCATGAAGGCGGCGAGGTCATAGACCATAGAGTAAGGGGAGTATTGCAAGGGAAAATTCAAACAACAAGGGTTCCCTTCATAACAAGGGACAAGGAATTCAAATTCAACGATGGATTTGATTTAAAGAGATTCAAGTGTTCTGTTGGAACATCCACATTTAGTCTATATAGTGTCCAAAATTATCCAATCACGGTTGATCTGCTGGTATCTGAATGACAACTTCTCTTGTAACCCGCTTAATATCGCCCTTGAAAACTTTAAGCACGTATAATGAAACTTAGGGTAGATGAACGCAATAAACACAACAAAATAACTAAAATGCATGTTCCAACGGTCTTATACGGGTACATCATACAGGCATCCAACCTCCCATTCATGGCACATCATTCACCTACGGTCGGACGATCTCAACAACTACGAACGAAAAACAATGGCAAGAGTACAATACCTGAGGACGGCGATGAAAAACACTACTACTACGGGTACAACATTCCAAGGCAACTAAGCTACTCTAGCCACGCATCTTCATTCTCGGGCGTGGCAGATTCTTCCACTGCCCTAGCTATGGATCTGCATCTTCTTGTGGTAATGGCTGAGTGAGAAGAATCAAGGGCTCTACCTGTGACACTTCTGAAGGTGGAGGTGCTGGCGGCACTACCACACCAGTTCTTCTTCTTTTTGGTGGGTGGATAGAGATCCCTTCCAAGATCGGGGCATCCTGCCTTTCAGCAGCCAACATCCTCCGCTTGGCCTCGGTGACAAGATAGGCCACACGTAGCTGATGAACATGCTAGTGTTTAGCCTCCTTTAGAGCTTTCGACATGGCGGTCTCCTGGCTCTCAGCAGCTGCAGCACTGGCATGCGCTTCAGTGAGCTACACCTAGAGCATTCGGTTGAAGATCTTGGCTTCCTTGGTTCGACGGAGGCAGATCCTCAGTTTCAAGGCTTACTGGTCATACTGCTCATCTAGAGCAAGTAGGTACGTGGTCAAGTGCACCATGGTAGGACTGTCCTCTTATGGATCCTGCCCTTGCAAAGCCTCCATGCGAGCCCTCTATGCCCGCCGATTCTTGTCCAAAGGTCAAAAGAACCTCATGGGGGTACGGGAAATGGGCTCCTCATAGATCCGACAAAGGTACCACAGGGCTTTGCGAGCTACAACCTGGTAGGTGTTGGTGAAGCTAAACCCGGTTACGATCACACTCTGGGCTTTAGTGAGATCAGAGAACTCTTCACTCTTCTCGATATAGACGATAACCTCATACTCACAGCCCTCATACTCGGGACGATCTTTGACTCTGAGCTTTTGTAGGGTGGCATGCAGGATTCTAGGAAAACCCTCAACGTTTAGGCAGTAACTACGAACCCAGGCTCCTGCCACGTCTGGCGATGGTTGTGAGGAAGGTTGAGCGAAAAGCTGGCTCAAAGGAAAAGCTAAGCGAGCTAAAGTGCACCGAGTGGTGGTACCAAGGGCTAAGTCAGGCTCTGCTTATAAAGGCGGAGAGTTCAGTGGTCCTGGCGTGGTCCACCAGGGTTCTTGCGTGGGATCACTACGATGAATCGACCAAATTCCACACGTTTAAGGTGAGCAAAGTGTGATGCCATTACTAACTAGTATGACTGTAGGGCAAGGGTCCGACAAGAGCACAGTAAAGGGGTACAGGGAGACATGGGTCATGACAAGCATGCACCATGAGCGAACACGAAACATGAAGCCATAGTGCAGACCTAACTCTAAACAGGAACAAGGCAGTTGTGCACAATACGACACGCATGACACCTATGGGTGGCGTATCTACTAGCAATACGACAATATGGTGCACAAACAAGATATGCATGAATGCACGTCCTATATGTCCTTTCAATGTCGCCAACATATAGGGCAACCATTCTCAGATTTTTGGCACAACGTTCTCTCCCTATAGCCAGTCGATACTATCAGACTATGCTCGAGTCAGTGTACCTATAAAAAACTTGATTAAGTCTACCTAAGTCAGCAGAGTGCCATCTATCCTAGATACATAACCATAGTAATAGGGCTACTTATATAACTTCGTATACAAATGTTCTAACTTTTTAAAAAGAATTTGTTGTCAAATTTTAGTTTAGAAAAGGTTTTCGAAGCCTTATTTCCTCATTTGCGCTCTGATACCACCTATGGCAGAACTGCCTAATCTAATGCCTCCTAGGGGTGCTCGTCTTTCATTAGACACTAAGCACCCAAAAGAGAACACCAAATTACTCGGTTCCGTTGGGCGCACCCCAGGAGAGAACCCGAAAATCCATATTTTTGCCATCAGGATCACAAATGAGAGAATAAAGCTTACATCATTCTTAACCATTTCTTACATCACTTTACTTGTACATCCGAGTATAACATTTATGACTATAACAACGGAATGTAATCATATTATCAGAGTTATGAACAATTTAATGTAACAACGGAATATAAACATGTAATCAGAATTACAGCGGAAATGATTATCTATTCATGGCATGATGAAACATTGATATGTAAACGATGACGATAGATTATAAAACTTTCATTTATAAAAATATTTGGTGAGAGTTATAAATAAACACTACCGTCGTAGCATAAAGGAATTATCGTTGAGCCCACCAGGAGGAATCCACATACAAAGGTCAGCTCTAGTCTTCACCTGTCACCTACAACAGGGGGAAATAAAATCCTGAGTACTCAATTGTACTCAGCAAGACTTACCCGACAAGAGAAAAGAAAAGACTCTAAGGATATACAAGGCTTTTTGACTTGTAGGTTTATTGCATTTGTAGGAAGCATTACTAAGCGTGCATCCTTATATTCAATTTTTATTAATAGCCACATTGGTTCATTAACTAACGATTCTATGTAAGCACCTGTGCTACTTTCAAGCAGGTGGTAAGCAATAAGATTTTCTTTTTTCATCTTTCATCTTTTAGTTCTTACTACAGTGCTAAACATGAAACAAGCCGTATCAGATCGCCCGGTGATTCATGAATCAATGCCCCCAGCTGGGTACCTCGAAAACACACGCCCCGCTTGTACCTAAGGCACAAGTAGGACCAACCCATCACCCTCCTGTCCTAGGGTCCTAGGTCCCCGTCTAAACTAGGACTCCAATCCCTCGCCCCTGAGTCCCGGACTCAGTGCGGTGCAAGGATATTCTCCACCAAAAA